>NW_023310938.1:3382-4720 GCF_011077185.1 Oxyura jamaicensis | reverse complement strand
ACAATGCAATTGCTCACCACCCGCTGACCGATGCCCAGCCCAACCCCAAACAGCCGGCCCCCCACCCCGGCTAGCCACCCCTATATATTGTTTAGCATGACGTCAGATGGTATGGAATACCCCTTTGGCCAGTTTGGGTCAGCTGTCCTGGGTTTGTCCCCTCCCAGCTTTTGCTGCACCCCCAGCCTGCCCGCTGGCAGGACAGAGTGAGGAGCTGAAAAGTCCTTGGCATAGTGTAAGCATTGCTCTGCAGCAATTAAAACATCAGCATGTTATCAGCACTCTTCTCATCCTAATCCAAAACATAGCACCCTACCAGCTACTAGGAGGGAAAAATAACTGTCCTAACTGAAACCAGGACATATATCCACCCCTTATTCCATACCATTTATGTCATGCTCAGGTTACACTCTTTCCAATACATTCTAGTTAATCACTATTTTCATCTATGGTAGTGATGACACACAGTATTATATAATAATTAACATAATACATCTCAACTCATGGGCTATTCTCACCCAGTATTAAATCCCCTTGAGGTACACACCGCACCTCCCCATTCTTTTGCATTACCCACCAAGTGCATCCAGGTCCTTGAGCAAAAGCAATCCCACGAATGGGTTTGCCTTTTCCTGAGGCAGGAGTAGCCCAGACTGTTTTACCTAGCATATTTCTTACATGCACTACAGGAACTTTATCCCCTTCTACTGTACGTAGCAGGTTTGATTGGGCAGGTCCAGCTCGATTGGCAGATCCCCTAGTATTGACTAACCAGGTGGCCTTTGCCAAATGCGTGTCCCAATTTCTGAATGTCCCAGCACCCATTGCTTTCAGTGTAGTCTTTAACAGTCCATTGTATCGCTCAACTTTACCGGAGGCTGGTGCGTGATAGGGGATGTGATACACCCACTCAATACCATGTTCTTTGGCCCAAGTATCTATAAGGTTGTTTCGGAAATGAGTCCCATTGTCTGACTCAATTCTTTCTGGGGTGCCATGTCGCCATAGCACTTGCTTTTCAAGGCCCAGGATAGTGTTTCGGGCAGTGGCATGGGGCACAGGATATGTTTCCAGCCATTTGGTGGTTGCTTCCACCATTGTAAGTACGTGGCGCTTGCCATTGCGGGTTTGAGGGAGTGTGATGTAATCAATTTGCCAGGCCTCTCCATATTTATATTTCAGCCATCGTCCTCCGTACCAGAGAGGCTTTGACCGTTTGGCTTGCTTGATTGCAGCACATGTTTCACAATCATGAATAACCTGTGCTATAGTGTCCATGGTCAGGTCCACCCCTCGATCACGAGCCCATCTGTATGTTGCATCTCTGCCTTGATGGCC
>NW_023310938.1:0-3282 GCF_011077185.1 Oxyura jamaicensis | reverse complement strand
TACAAATAGTTCACCCTTATATTGCCAGTCCAGGTCCACCTGAGCCACTTTAGTCTTGGCAGCCTGATCCACCTGCTGGTTGTTTTGATGTTCTTCAGTAGCCCGATTCTTGGGCACATGGGCATCTACATGGCGTACCTTTACAACCAGGTTCTCTACCCGGGCAGCAATATCTTGCCATAATGCATCAGCCCAAATGGGTTTGCCCCTGCGCTGCCAGTTGTTCTGTTTCCATTGCTGTAACCACCCCCATAGGGCATTTGCTACCATCCATGAATCAGTGTATAGGTAGAGAACTGGCCACTTTTCTCGTTCAGCAATATCTAAAGCCAGCTGGATGGCTTTCACTTCTGCAAATTGACTCGATTCACCTTCTCCCTCAGCAGCTTCTGCAACTCGTCGTGTAGGACTCCATACAGCAGCTTTCCATCTCCGATGCTTTCCCACAATGCGACAGGACCCATCAGTGAATAGGGCACATCTCTTCTCATTTTCTGGTAGCTTGTTGTACAGTGGGTCTTCTTCAGCACGGACCACCTCCTCCTCTGATGACATCCCAAAGTATTTGCCTTCTGGCCAGTCCATAATCACTTCCACGATTCCTGGGGTTTCCTATTTGAGCCCGCTGAGTAATCAGTGCAACCCACTTGCTCCATGTAGCATCAGTTGCATGATGTGTAGAGGGGACCCTTCCTTTGAACATCCAGCCCAGTACTGGCAGTCGGGGTGCCAGGAGGAGCTGTGCTTCAGTACCGACCACTTCCGAAGCAGATCGAACTCCCTGATATGCTGCCAATATCTCCTTTTCGGTTGGAGTGTAGTGGGCCTCAGATCCTCTGTACCCCGACTCGAAAACCCTAGGGGTCGACCTCGAGTTTCCCCAGGTTCTTTCTACCAGAGGCTCCAGGTGAGGCCATTCTCCCTGGCTGCGGTGTAGAGCACATTCTTTACATCTGGTCCTGTTTGGACTGGCCCAAGGGCTACTGCATGAACTATTTCCTGCTTGATGTGTTCAAAGGCTTGTCGTTGCTCTGGGCCCCATTCAAAATCATCCTTCTTATGGGTTACTTGGTAGAGTGGGCTTACAATCAGACTGTAATTTGGAATGTGCATTCTCCAAAACCCCACGACACCTAGGAAAGTTTGTGTTTCCTTTTTGCTAGTTGGTGGAGACATAGCTGTTATTTCGTTGATCACATCCATTGGGATCTGACGACGTCCATCTTGCCATTTTATTCCTAAAAACTGGATCTCTCGTGCAGGTCCTTTAACTTAATTTTGTTTTATGGCAAAACTGTCCTTCAGAAGGATTTGGACTGTTTTCTTCCCTTTCTCAAAAACTTCCTCTGCTGTGTCACCCCACACAATGATGTCATCGATGTACTGCAGGTGTTCAGGAGCTTCCCCCTGCTCCAGCGCAGACTTCGTTCAGGCCACGATAGTCCACTGTTAGTCTCCACTCACCATTAGACTTTCGCACTGGCCATATGGGACTATTAAAAGGTGAATGAGTCTTGCTGATCACTCCTTGGCTCTCCAGTTGACGAATTAGCTCATGGATGGGAATCAGGGAGTCTCGGTCGGTGCGATATTGCCGCCGGTGCACAGTTGTAGCAGCAATTGGCACTTGCTGTTCTTCGACCCTCAGCAACCCCACAACAAAAGGGTCCTCTGAGAGACCGGGCAAGGTAGACAATTGTTCAATGCCCTCTGTCTCTAAGGCAGCTATGCCAAAAGCCCAGCGGAACCCTTTTGGGTCCTTAAAATATCCTCTTCTAAGATAGTCTATGCCAAGGATGCATGGAGCATCCGGGCCAGTCACAATACGGTGTTTTTGCCACTCATTCCCAGTTAGACTCAGTTCAGCTTCCAATACAGTTAATTGCTGGGATCCCCCTGTCACTCCATAAATACTGATGGGCTCTGGCCCTGTATAGCTTGATGGCATTAGAGTACATTGTGCACCGGTGTCTACTAAAGCCTTATACTTCTGTGCGTCTGATGTGCCAGGCCATCGAATCCACACAGTCCAATAAACTCGATTGTCCCTTTCCTCCCCCTGGCTGGAGGCAGGGCCCTTCTAATCCTCGTCAGAATCTTCATTCCTGTGTTTAAAGGACTGCCTGCTGGAAGTTGGAGCAGCAAACTTTTCAGAGACCCCCTTTTTCCCCATTGTTTTCTTTTGCAACTCACGTACCCGTGCCTCTAGGGTCGCGGTGGATTTTCCATCCCATTTTCTCATGTCCTCTCCATGGTCCCGTAGGTAAAACCACAGGATGGCACGAGGTGTGTATCCACCATATTGTCTTCCTTGCACGGATGAGCGCTTGCCCCTAATAGCAGAGACATTGGTTTGTACAGGAGGGGAGGAAAATAATCTCTCTTCAAGGTGGTGGACCTTTTCAGAAAGTTTCTCCAAAGTATTCTCTTTTAGTTGATGGACGCTTTCAGAAAGTTTCTCCACAGCCGAGACGCAGGCCTGTAGGGAAGAGGAGAGGCTTTCTTCGTACTGCCGGAGTTGTTTAGCCACATCACCCACTGTGGGTTCCTCATCCTCTTTCCAGGCCATTATTGCCAATGAGCTGGCATATGATGATGGTGCACTCCGTACAAACTTCCGCCACATGGGTCGTGTACACCTGACTTCATCTGGATCTGTGGGTCCATCTGGATCTGTGGGTCCATTGTCTGGGTCCTCATAAATCACCTCCCGTACTGCTAATTCCCTCAGGTACTGGATTCCCTTCTCCATAGTGGTCCACTTGCCTGGCAGACATACAAGTTCTTCCTTGTAGGGAAACCTTTCCCTTACAGCATACAGGAGATGCCTCCAGAGGCTGTGAGATCGTGCTCCATCTCCAATTGCTTTGTCAATGCCTGCATCTCTAGCAAGGGATCCCAGCCGCCTGGCTTCCTTGCCCTCTAATTCCACACAATTGGCTCCGGTATCCCAGCACCGGAGCAGCCAGGTGACAAGCTGCTCACCTATGCAGCAACCAAAATCTTTTCGCACATCTCGTAGCTCACGCTGGTATAGGTTTCAGGTAGTTACTGTTGATTTTTCAACATTCCTCATCTTCATCCTCCTGCATCCCTGATGGTCCAGCCTCGTCTTCTCTACACCTAGACCTAGCAGAAGACTCTCTGCGTTCTAAACGACCTGAGTCTCTATACCATTTTTTCACCTTGTTTACAGGAGCAACTTGTACTGCTACAGCTCGTTTCTCTGACCCATCCACAGGGTCTGCCACAGGGGTTGGAACACCCTCTGCAGGGGCAACT
>NW_023310937.1:0-2190 GCF_011077185.1 Oxyura jamaicensis | reverse complement strand
CCCTTCCCTTCTCCGTCCCTTCTCCATCCCCATCCCTTCCCTTCCCCTTCCCCTTTCCCATCCCCAATCCTTCCCCTTCCCCATCCCTTTCCCTTCTTCATCCCCATCCCCAAACTTTCCCCATCCCTTCCCCACCTCTTCCTCATCCCCACCCCTTTTCCCTTTCCCATCCCTTCCCCTTTCCTTTCCCCATCCCTTCCCCATCTCTTCCCCTTCCCCACCTCTTCCTCATCCCCATCCCTTCCCCTTCCCCTTCCCCATCCCTTCCCCTCCCCATCCAGGCTGCCGTGCGTGCTGGTTTCTCCGCTCTGCGCCGACTTCCCCGTGGGGCAAACCGGCAAAGCCAAGCCTGCGAAGGAACCCGGGAGGCAGCCGAGCTTTGGCACGGCCTTTCCTGGCGTGCCACAGACCGACCCTTACAAATCGTTGGGTTTGGGGGATTTCCCCCCCCCAAAAAAGCAGCAAAACGCGTGGTCCGATGACTTCTACTGCCCGGATGCGTCCAGGCGGTAGGAAAAAACCCCGACCGACCCCGACCGTCCCTTGGTGCAGGGCGAGCGGCAGGAGCCACGGGGACAGCAGTCGGCAGGGCTGGGGGGCCACTGGGCTGCAGCGAGGAAAGGGGAAGGGGGCACGAGGAGGCTGGGGGTGGCGGGGGGGGCATCAAGCAGCCCCCAAATCCTCCCCGTCCCGTAGCGCAGAGCCGCCGAAACCCAACCCGCGCGCCCCCGTCCGGCTTTCGCCATGGGCGTTTTGATTCCTTTCGACCAACAGGACGGCTTGGATCAGCTCGTTTTTAGCTGTTATTGGAACTCTTAAGCAAAAAAAAAAAAATTATAAAAAAGACAAAAAAAAGAAAGAAACATGTCTTCCAATCTGAGTCTCCCAGGTGTGTAGGGAACACGGCCTCGAACCGACGCGCTGGAGAGCCCCACGGCCGCGGCTTGTGAATACCAAGTGTAAATCTGGCTTCTTTCGTTTTTTTTGGTTTGTTTGTTTTTTTTTTTCCTGTTCCCTTTCGTCCCGAAGATCAGTCCGTGATCTCCCTGACGGGTTTCCGCCAAGAGTTTGTAACTGTACGATATTTACTGTAAGATGTAGAACATTCGATAACTATTAAAAAATGTTTCCAAAAAACAAAACAACCAAAAACGCCCGAAACACGACGGAGCCCGCCGGGGTTTGGTGCTTTTTTGGTGCCGTGCCGTGGTCCTGCAGGGTCCCACACCACAAATGTGCTCCTGGGGAAGGGGGGGGGGTGAAGGGTGCTGACCTGGCCCCCCCCCCGGTGCCACCGCAGCCTCGCCACCCCGATGCTCTCCGTGGTGAGGTTTCGGATGGAGCCCAGCCTTGGGTGGGTGCTCGGTGGGATTTGGGCCGTGCCCCGGGGGATGAGCACGGGCGGAGGCGCTGAGCGGCGGAGGGACCTCGGTTCCTGGTGTCCCCAAAAAGGTCTGGTTCCCAACTGGGACGTCCCCAGTGTCCTCCCGAAGCCACCTCCTCCTCGCTCGGGTGTCCGTGGGGACAGGCAGGCGGTGCCACCCCTCCAGCCCAGGCCACCGAAGCTCCCCCCCCACCTGGGTCCCCCCAAGGCCACCTCCAGGCCGGGTGCTGGGGACCGGCCACGTCTCCGGGTGACACTGGATCGTGCCCCCCCTTAGGGCCACGTCGCCAAGTCCCCCCCCAGGTCCTGCTGTGACAAGGGGCACCAGCACCCAGCCCTGGCCTTAACCCCATGGAGGAAAGAAGGGGGAAAAAAGGGGAATAAAAACAATACAGAAAACACCAAAGCCTAGGTTCCTGCCCCAAAACGGAGCACGTTTATTAACGTCATTTCCAGGACCAAAGCCGGGAGGCTTCAAATAAAAAAATAGGTAGGAAATCACGACACAAAGGGCTGGGAAAGCCCGGAGGGGTGAATAAATATAGGGGAAAAAAAGGGGCAATGCTGCCCCAAAACGGGGTGCTGGGGAGTGCCAGCGCTGGTGCCAAGCCTGCTGTCAGCAGTGAGGCTGGGGACAAGGAGGGGACGGGGTCCCCTACGTGACCGGGGGGGTGTCCCTGGAGTGAGTGACTTCATTTCCAGAAATTAAGAGGATTTTTAAAAATAAATAAAATTAAGAATCCATCACCCGACGGCCATAAAGGGCCCGGGTGGGGTGAGCGAGGAGCGGGGCGGTGCCGAGCCCC
>NW_023310936.1:0-11731 GCF_011077185.1 Oxyura jamaicensis | reverse complement strand
AGCTTGTCCAGGCCCCTTTGGATGGCCTCCTTCCTTCCCGTGGAGCAGCTGCACCACTCAGCTGGGGGTCGTCTGCAAACTTGCGGAGGGTGCACTCGATCCCACGGTCTATGGAATTGATAGAGATCGAGACAGCACCAGTCCAAAGACAGATCCCTGGAGGACACCACTTGTCACTGGCCTCCCCTTGGATATGGAGACATTGACTGCAACTCTCATGCAGTCACATTCTGATCCAGCAAACAGTCAAGCCTTCCAATCTCTGTCTCTCCAGGTTAGAGCATCGGATGTTGTGTGGGATCATGTCAAAGTCAAGGTAGATGACATTGATCAGGCTTCCCTTGTCAACTGACATCTTCTTCTAGCACAGAAGGCCACCAGACTGGTGAGGCACGATTTGCCCTTGGTGAAGCCATGCTGTCTGTCTCGGATCACCTCCGTGGCCTGCATGTGCCTTGGCATTGTGTCCAGGAGGATCTGTTCCATGATCTTAGCAAGCCCAGAGCTGAGGCTCACTGCTCTGGAGTTGCCCAGGTGCTCCTTGCAACCCTTGTTCAAAATGGCAGTGGTGTTTCCCTTTTTCCCTTCACCAGGGACTTCACTGGACTGCCAGGACTTTCCAAATATGATGGAGAGGTGCTTGGCAGCTCCATCAGCCAGTTCCTTCGGGACCCTTGGTTTCATGGCATTGGGGCCCACAGAATTGTCGCTGTCCTGTTTCTTCAGGGGATCTCCAACCTGCTCTTTGCTTACAGTGGGGGGGACTTTGCTCCCCCAGCCTCCAGCTACAGGTTCAGGGAAACAAGAGACATGGGAAGCCTGACAAATGAGTTAAGAGGCATGAAGTCCCTCAAACAACCCATAACACCACAGAATTTATAATGTCTTTGTAGGTGCAGGTTTTTAGTGAATTACCTGGTTATCAGCCTCTCTGCAACTCCAGCTTTGGAGTCGTCTGAAATAGCGGTGATTTATTTTATTTTATTTTATTTTATTTTATTTTATTTTATTTTATTTTATTTTATTATTTTATTTTATTTTTTCCTCCAGCTATGGCATTTTGGGAAAGCTGTAGTGGTTCCCTTGCAGCTATACCCCACATAGCCTTTTAGCTGCAATGGGGACATCCGCAGCAAAGACCAGCCCATGCCGCTGGGTGCCCCCTCGGTCACGCCTGGGCTCTGCACTACCTCTGGCCCCAGGACCGGACGTGTCTTCTCCCAGGTCTGGCACGGGTGGGCAGTCATCAGGGGGCTGCGTGCCCTGCTGAGGGGTGGGAGAGGAGGGAGGATCTCCGTGGCATTAGCAGTGGTCTCTCCTCCCAGCAGGAGGGTTTGGTTGGGAACTTACACGCTCCCTTTTTTCTAAAGGGCAGGGTAAATACTGAAGGGCTAATAAGATGCAGCTGAGCTGTCGGAATAATCCTCTAATAAACTGTGTAATAAAGAATTGACTTCAGGAGGAGATCAGCTGTTTACACTGCTCAGAAACCGATCCCTAGCAAATAACACATCCACTCAGCATCTCCCCTGTTTTCAGAGGCCAAAAGGGACCTTTCAGCCCCAGGGCACCGAGGATGCTCCCGGGCTTGCTGGCAATGCTGCAGGGAGTGGGGTGGCCCTGATGTGCCGGGTACCAGCTGGGCTCTTGGGACCCTGAGCTGGGGACAGACACTATGGAAGTGCAGCAGGACACCCCCAGGAACCTGCACGCCGCCCTCCCAGCCCCAGCTCCTACTGCATGGCAGCTCCAGGGCCCCTGTGGAGGTGTCTGGGTGCATTTGCCCTCGTGGCTCCAGCACAGACGGGATCTCAGGGCTTGTGAACAGCTCCCTGATACTCTGGAGCCCACGGAGGCCTCATCTGCCAGCAGACTGGCTGGAACATGCAGAGCACGTTGCCTGCTGCATCTCCTGCTTTACTGCAAGGAGGGCTTTAGGGGCTGTGAAATGAGATAAGGCAAGCAGCCTGATGTTGCTGTCGGTGGACAAAGGAACTGAAAGTAAGGGTACTGCATAACAAAAGCAAGATGTATTAAGTCTGATGTTAGACGGCTCATGAAATAATTAGCGTTTCCAAGTGTGTCCTAATTTCAGACACAAGTGACAAATACAACAAGATGAATGATGGGTTACCTGTGTGGAACAAGGCACTTTAATTGAGCCAGATGGGCCCAGATGTTTCCGCCCACTCTCTGACTGAAATGATCACCTATTCAGAGGGAAATGTTGTGTGAGAAACCACAACAAAGATGCAAGAGGAAATTTTCCAAAGCAGTGATTCCATTAAGGGGACTTGAGGCAGCTCTCACCGTTCTGTTGAGGGTAACAGCGTATGAACGTCTGAAGGTGACTTAAAGAGGTGCTTACTGCCGCTAACACTTCAGTTGGCATTTTGATGTGAGAAAGACTTTATAATCAGTCTCCTCTCTCAGAAGCTGGCTTTGACTTCAGGTTTCCTTTTGGTCGTCTGCTCCTCCTGCTTCTGGTTAATGCAGCCAAACCTCTCCTCCCTGTCTTTGTGTTTCAGCTTTCCTGCTGAGTTCAACAAAGGTGAATGTTTCTCTTCTAATCCATTTTCAGAGCTTCAGTTTGAAGTTTCACCCAAGAGGAATGATTTTCTCTCATTGAAACATTTGGCAGCTTCAACCTAATCAGAGCTCTTTTATGAGCAACTCACACAGTGAACGTCTCCCTGCTTCCCTGCACATGTTTTTGGAGCTGTCAAGGAACCACAAGTGCACGGGGAGGTGGGAAGCATCCACTCACTCATATACAGAAGTGCCCACAGGAGAAAGTGGACATTTCAGGCTGTGACAGTAGGAGTCTGGTAGGTGTGAGAAAGATGTTGAGCCTGTTGGTCTGGAGTGGGTTTAGGTGTGTGGACACTTGACCTGTCTGTTCTGGTTGCTCCCTTGCTAGCCAGAGCATGCTGCCCATTCTGCTCCTCATCCTCCTGGCTGTAGTCGGTCACAAGTGACACGGTCAGGAAAAAGATGTGGTTTGTTCCCCTGCACCAGGCCGTGGTGGTCAGGCACAAGGCAGCATGGCAGTTTCCCTTGGACAGCCCCAACCTCAGATTTTAGTACTCCTATTTCTTGAACCTCCTTTTGCTGCTCTCAGCCTTCCCTTTCTCAGCTCAATACCCTCCCAAATAAAAACCTCACTCTTAACCACTACTTCTTCCAGTTTTACCGCATCCATACCGTCAGGTGCCTCTGTGCAGACTGCCAGCCTTGGCACTGGAGCTGGGACTCCTCAGGTCCCACCCCACCCCAAGAAGGAGCTGGTGTGCCTTAGATGGTGAGTGGTGGTTCCTCTGCTCCTTCAGAGGGGTTTGGCTGTGCTCCATGAGCTGCACTTGAACCCAGCTCAGCTGAGGAAGAGGGCTGGTAATCAGTGGTGAGTGTTACAGTAATGAGCACTGCAGAGCAGCGTTTCTCTCTCAGAGATGTGAGCCCTGCTTCTACGCTGCTGGGAACTGGCTTCTGCCAGGAGTCTTTTCCCCAGGCTGGTGAAGCAAAAGTCCCAGGGGAAACTCACTGCTTCCTCTTCCCCCTGCTTGATGAGGGCTATGTCTGACCCAGGAGTTGGATTTGCTTTATGACCACCACACCAAACAGGAGACTGTTTTCTTTGGCCAGCCCAAGGCATCACATTTCTCACCCAGTGCCTGCAGTGCTGTTGCAGAATGGCAGAGGAGTGGGCACAAACTCGAGTCCAAGGTGCTGCTCATGGTGCAGGGCAAGTGCACAGAAAGCTGCTACATTGGACAAACACAACCAGGCTCTTCTCAAGAAGGGATTCTCCACACCAGAGACAGGAAGGACTGAACCACACAGAGCAGCCAGCCACCCCATGGAGGCTCACCCAGCTCTGTCTGGGCAGCCTCTCCCTTGAGCATTGCAGCCAGTTTGTGTCCCAACACTTTCTGTGAGGGCCTCAAATGGTCTAGCACTGTACCCATAGCATGCTAGTCCCCAAGACAAACTGCCTGTTAGTTCCTATTCATCGTATAGGAAGAGCTTAAAGCTGTTTGACACGTCTTTAGCTCTGCTCTGGATCCTGGTGCGCGGATTAATCACGGGAAGCCCCAGGGAGCAGAGCTGATGCTCGTGTTTCGCTGTTGCAAGCAGGCACTACATGCCAAGCAGCTGTTAAAAACAGTCCTATGGACGCAGTAACTCCCCACAACCCCCTCACAGCTGTTTCCTAGTAGCTCCCCAAATCTCCTTTCTGGTTATGGGAATAAAGAGGCTTTTTTCCTTCCCCTTTTAAATAGATTTCTAGAATTGAGTAGCATAGAAACAAAAACATGTGGGTTCCTGGACTGATCCTGTTGTAGGAAGACAGCACCTTACATGACACACTGCTACCCCAGGTACACCTGCCGTGGATCAGCAAGCTCCTGTGGATCAGGGAGGGAGGGAGATGCAGTACATCTGGATAAAAGCACAAACCTGCCTTGAAGTGTGCCTTGTTTGCTGGTTACCTGCAGCTACCGTCACCATAGGGTCTCACAAGTGCAGGGTATTTATTTAGAAAAGGACCTCGATGGTACCAGGCCTTTCATAAGAGCCCCTGTTTTGATGAATAGAAGGTAGGTAAACAAATGCTCCAGAAGAGGGAGTATTCCCTGAGTGCACCCCGGGGTATGGGAACACCTTTCCCTCAGCCTTGGCAGACCAAGAGCAGCATTACTGGTGAGGTGGACAATATGCCAAGGTTATTTCCCCCTTGACAGCCTCACAGGTGCTCTCCTCTTTCCCCTCCCCCCCTTGGAAATATAGGAGTAGAGTAGATGAGAGATAAAGACAAGCTACAGAGCTGTGAGATGCAGCAGTTTCCCAGCAGACTCACAGAAACTGTCTTAGGAGTTCAAAAGCTGCTCTCATCCCCAGAACACAGCATTTCACATGGGACAAGTAAAGGCAGAAATATATACATATATATTTATATAAATATATTAAATCACAAAAGCCAAATTGTTTTAGTAAATGTCACCTGGCTACCAGCAATACAGCACTGAGCAAAGAGAAGCCACCTGTAAATAAATGATGACTCGCTCTTGGCTTTTGAAAATAAATGCCTGCCTCACCACTGCAGCTGGGATAGCTCCCCAAAATTGCTTCACTTCAGCCCTGAGAGGGCACTTACTCTCTGCATGTGCGATGCTCTCAGAATGAAAACAGCCTCATGTCTGCAAGGGCAGAAAGCAACCACCATTGCTGTTTGCTTTGGTGAAGCACCGCTCTCGCTGCTCTCCGCATGCTGGTGGATTGGGCACAGCCAGGAACTGGGAAAACCTGCCTGTGCTGATGCGCCCGCACACCCCTCTGTATTGCTCAGCGGTGTCTGCTTGGCTTTCAGCTGTGATCCTGAACTGCGGTGGCTCCTGCAGAGCATTGTTGGCTTGACCATGCCATCAAGGACAGTTCTCGTACGGTCTGACACCCAGCTGTGGACCGAGCTCTCTTGCATACAAAAGCCTTGCAGGGGAAATTGGCTTTCAACAGAAGATGAAAGGCTGCCAAGCAGGGAGCAGGAACAGTGTGCTTGACTGGTGCCCCAAAGCTGCCTGAGGAGAAAGACATGCTGATTTGGGTCACTGCTGCTCCCTGCATTTTACAAACAACCTTAAGTAAGGATGGCATTTGTTTCAGGTGTCAGGCAGAAATAATTCAAATGCCTGATGAAGAGTCAGAGGAACCTGTGCCAGCAGAGGAGGAGGAGGGTTAGATTATGGTCTAACAATGACACCACTTCTTCACCCTTCTCCCCAGCTAGCATCAGATCTATCCATAACTAGATTTGGGATTTATGACATTCTATTGTTATGGCAATAGTTCTCCCTCTGCCCTACTTCTAGGCTTTCTGGCATTCATAAATGTCAGTGCTTTAACTCCTAAATGAAGTGAGTACAGACTTCTTGATCTGAAGAACTGAATGAAAGAGATGTGATTTTTTTAGCACTTCATGTTGGGCCCCATTAAAACTCTGTTGCCAGTCAGGTTCCCCTTGTACACTTACATTACATGGACTTTCCAACTCCAGCAAGCCAAGAAGCTCCATCAGCAGAAGATATCGTCTGCCTGTTGGCATACAGTGCCTGTGTGACAGCGGCTGCCCCTGCTGGGGGTGAAGACAGGCTGCCCCCAGAGCCAGGGGCAGGAGGGAGGGTGTCTGAGAGTCCACATGGGCTGAGGGCACGCACCCACAGAGCTCAGCTCAGCCCCAGTGAGGACACTACAAGAAACTGCCCCCAAGGACCAGGGGTGGCCTAGCTGCAGCTGGGCAGACATACCGGGCACTGGGAGGGAGCTCTCTTACCGTGCCCTCACTTCTGCTTCACTGATGGTGAGCTTTCCTCAGCAGCAGGTTGTGTGGTGCCTGTCCTAGGCAAGAATTGTCCCAGAAGGGCTCAGGATGTCCTCAGAGCTGCCCGAGGCCTGCGTGGCCTAGCAGGGGAGACAGCCAAAGCATCGCCTGATGATCTGGCTTATATTCAGTTGTTCAGACTGACTGGGGAGATGCAGGAGTGTCAGACATGGATTGCTTCTCAGAGAAAAGACTAGATTTGCCCTTTGTCCCAAAATCAAGGTGGGAGCTGCCACTGCCTATGTGTCAGCCTGTAACCTAGGAGTAATTCCTTCTCCTGTGGTAGTCTCCTGCGATGCCTCTCAAGCCACCTCCACTGTTACCAGTCATTGCCTCCCTGGACTGAGCATTGTGCTTTCTGGCCTGCTTCAAATCCTTGCTGTGTCAGCTTGCTCTCAAAGGGTTATTTTCCTGGGTTAGACCCCTGTACCAGGTGCATCCGTGATGTGACATGAATTGTATTACAAGATCATCCATATATCTGTTAATAGTTCAAACCAAAAGCGGGCTGCTTCTGTGTTGAGTCTGGAAGCATCTGGGGAGCTGCTGAGTAGCCTGCGTGGCTTGTGGGAGGTGGGAAGGCAGCAAAAGCTGCACACAGGGAGACTCTGGCCTGCTGGGGAAGCCCAGTGAAGCAGAGTCAGCAGAGAGGTATGCACAGGAAAGCACAGGTCAGAGCCTGGGATGCAACAGAGCTGGCTTAAGGACAGGGTTCAGTCCATCAGTAATGTCTGGATGTTTTGTTCTCCTTCTCTTGCATAGGGAAGAATAAAGGAGTTTGGTGCCTATGATTCCCCCCAGACCCAGTGGCATAACATCAGCTCTATGGTGACCCTAAAAATCAAGCAGGTTGACAAGGGGACAGACACATGCTGTTGTTTAAGCAGATTTCTGAGCCTCGGGTCTCTAGACAAGAGCTGCCATCCAGGTTTTAGCTCATCAGAAGCCAGGCATTTCAGAGGAACTGAAATTAGAAGTCATGTATGCAAAATAAACCGTGTAGTGCAGCAGGTGAGTTGAAATGAATGCAATATAAATATTAAACAGAATAAATATCATGCAATGTAAATTCTATAAATATAATAGAAGGGAATACTTGTACTGAACATTTTGAAAGCTTGAAGATGTTGAAATACAACAGATGGGTAGCCAGACATTGCACAAACTTCTGATGCAGCCTAGTTTTGTCACTGGTTTTACACAATTTAGCCTGGTTCTCCATCTTGTAGTCCGTTTGAACTACTGCGGAGGAAATGAAAAAAATAAAGAGCCTGCATTTCTTCTACAGCTTCTTGCAGAAGACCATGTCTTCTGGTTCCTCTTTCCTCTTTGATCTAGGTTAGGCTGAAAGTCTTAACACAATACTCATAGGCTTTCAAACAAGTCCAAGGCCTGTGAATAGATGCCAAAATGTACTGTCTCTGCTATTTTTCTACCCATTTTTGTACATAAAACTCCTTCAGAATAAGATTAGCCACTTGGTGTTGTGTTTGTAGATCAGCTCAGCAGATCTGGTCCATATTCTGTTGAGAAACCTGAAGCCTGCCCTGGGTTCCTCAAGCAGTAGTCAAGCTTGTGCTCTTACCATGGCAGGGACAGGCCCTCCAGCTGACCTACCAGCTGCCCCACTGGGCACTTGGTCCTACACTGTCCTTTGCCCATGCCAACCCTAAAAAACACAACTGTCCTTCCAAGAGATTTCTGTTCCTGTGTCAACTGTGCCAGTCTGGAAAACAAGCATGTTCTTGCTGACCGGGGAAACAGTTAGATGGAGGGGCTCACTGAGTCCCACCTCTGTGTAGGACAAGACACTGATATAACGACCTGTGACTTGTGCAAGAAGAGGATGCATTCATTTTGCTCTCCCTCATTGCAGCATCTCCCAGCAGAGATAAAACAGTGCAGGATTTCTAGAAGAATCTTCTTCTCCTCAGACACTTTTTTCAGCAAGTGCAGGTACCTGTCAGCTACTGTTATTCTACTACAGCCCTTAGGCAAAATCTCTTGGACTTTAAAAAAAAATATTTGGTTTAGGTGCAGGAACACTGTGATCTGGTGGCACAAATAAAAAAATAGACACCTATTTGGTACCGTAATAAAATGTAAATATCTGAAAGAGTTTCTCCCTTGGTGCTGTGTCATATTGTCCTTCCCATGACTTCTTCTCTTCTCTACAGTCTTCAAATTCCTCGTACTGAGAAAACAGAACAGAGCTGCTGCTGACTGCTGTCCTGCATCCAGAGGTGTATTGGTGTGCCTTTCCTGCAGCAGCTCTGACTGTTAATTCAGCAGAGTGCTCCAGTCAGTACCTGACTCCAGGACTGGCCCCATGCAGATCAAATAAAACCTCCCACAGAACAAAATTCTGTTTATTCTGAGTGGGAAAAGCTGATCCTTGGTTAACTTTACTGCCTTCTCCATATCCTGTTCTTACAGCAGCAGTCTCCAGATGGCACTGTTTGGCTATTTTATATGGGTTTTTCAAGTTCTATTTTTTTTTCCCTTGGTGTTCAGGGGCCGCCTGAGCTGAGCCGTGTTTTGGGCATGTGAAACTCTGGTTCAGGACGTCTGCTTATGGTTAACCTTGTTGAACAGGGCTGTCAATGCCGTGCTGCAGCTGCTTGCTGCGTGGTGTAGTTAATTCTTTAAGGTGCGTGGTGGTACGCGTGCTGGGACAGGTTCGCCCGACTCGCACAAAGGAGTAGACAGAGGTTGTGTAAGCCAGATCACCGAGTGCCAGTGTCAGGCAGGCAGGAACACTGAAAAACTGAGCTGGTATAAAGATATTCCTTACCTATAGTCTTGGGTTAGAGTTTGCATGCAGAGCGATCTCTTGGTCTGGCTTGTAAGCAACCCTCTACCTTTACAGTTCAGTAGGCCACGATACAGAAGGCTTTCGCTTTACCTTAGATCTGTTCAAACGAGAACGTTTCTCCAGTGCTTCTGTCTTTCCTGAATGTTTGCCTTTGTGAGCCCTGACTGCCATTGGATCCATGCCTGCTTCTCTTTGAGACAACTGATAAAATTCTCTAGTTGCTTGGATAATAGTGAGTCCTTGAAGTGCATCATTTTAATAAGTTTTTGGTAGAACCTGTAGTTTTGTTCACTGCTTACAGAAATTCAGCTTCATGTAAAGTAACTTTTCTAAATAACTTTGCCAGGGATAGATAAGCATGCCACATACCATTGCTGTAGCTGTCATACAATAAGAAACTTTAGATGGCTTGTATTCGACTCCGCCTTCCTTTACACCTTGACATATGGATAAGTAATGCTGTAGGAGGGGGGTTAATTCTGTGCAGTATCAGCACAGCTGTCATATAAGTGGAGGACGCGCATTTGTGAGCTGGTGTCCAGCTAGTTTTGTTTTCCTAGGCAAACGGGTAGGTGTCGCTTATTTGTGTAACAGTATAGCACATCCAGTTTTGCCTTCTTGTTTTTCACTCAGAGCCATGGCAAACCTGCCAGTTTGATAATTCAAGTCCTCAAAAAAGCATCACTGTATTTTTAATCAAGGTTGCTGGGAGTTAGTATTTTTGTTGCTGAGGTTTCCCCCTTCCCCCTGCTGTGCCCCCGTCTCCAGTTTCCTTACCTGCAGAAATCTCTGTCACTGGTGAGTTTGTGAATGTCACTTTATTGATGCTATCTATGTAACCAAAAATAAAGCTTCTGAGCTTGTTTTTGAGGTTCTTTTTTTAGACACAATTATGTATGACTATCCCAGTTTTTGTCAGCCACTTATTCAGGAACATGTTTTACTCCAGGATAATGTAAAAAAAATAAATGTACTCAATGCATGTACTAACAAGTTGATCCACTGCAGTGTTGTCTGGGTAGAGATCTACGGATAGGATCTACTCTGCTTCCATCTTTGTCCCAGTGTGTTTTCTCCTGGATTGGGTATTAGCACAGGTGAACGCTGCCTGTCTTTTCTAACAAAGTTGTCTACTGGAGATTCATAGTTCAGTCTTACTAAATTAACCAGAGAAGGTTGAAGCTTTCCCTTCTTACTCCTTTGAACTTTGTTCTGGAGTTCTGCCTTGGTTCTCACAATTGATTCCATTCATTTTCTCTCTCTCTCTCTCTCTCTTTTTTTTTTTTTTTTTTTTTTTTTCTTCTTTTTTTTTTCTTCTTTTTTTTTTCTTTTTTTCTTTTTCCCTAGTATGGATTTTTTTTGTTAGTTCTCTTTTTATGTCATTTTTTTATGTCATTCCTATGTTGTATGGCCTGAAAACTCAAATTCCTCCGATTATTTCTAATGCTTGCCATTCTTTGCAGCTGAATTGTTCTAAATGTAGAGTTAATAAAGAACTCAGTGGCACACACTTTTGTGGTGAAGTTGTTCTTCATTTTGTGTCTTTCAAATGTTAAAATTTGTTGATAACTGTATATGTCTTTTTTTGTGTGTTGTTGCTCTTTAGCAGAAATTACTCAAATTAACTCCACTTCTCCAGTTACCTGAGAGGAAATCTGACATTCTGCCTCCTCTGTGTGTGGATTATAGCAAAGCAGAAGTGAAGCTGGTAAATCAAATTAAGACAAGGAGAGAGACAAAAGTAACTACCAGAATTCGTAAGCTTGAAAAACAGCATACACTTAAGTGATAGCATGAGAACTTTCCCTGGCCTGGGAAGCTGTTTAACTCAGCAAGAAATCTGTAACTTGTGAGATACATGGCCTTTGGTAGAGCGTGCATTTAACTTTTTATTTACAAGTTATAAATAATGAGTCCAATTTGTTTGCTTAGGAGCTATTTCAGTATTGAGAGTTAAATCACTTAATTTAGTAGAGAGTTAAAACTCTTACAGTGAATGAAGGTCAGGCAGGTGGTCAGTCACAGCAAGTCAGGAGGCACATGGTAATACATTAAACCCTGACGAATCATGCGCCAAGCCCTTAAATCAGTAAATGAAAACACAATCTTTGTTTCTCCCCTTTATATGGTGATAACTTACGCAAGTCAAACCATCCAGTATATTGTTTCACATTGTTTTTTAGATCAAGTGATCATACTAGATCATACCAGAGTGACATGGATGACACCAGTATGATTTTTGTGTGAATTCTCACTGCATGCTTTAGCTAATCCTGATTCTTTAAGAGTTAATTCTCTGTTTTATTTTTTTTTTCCCTAGGTTCTGCTGCTGCTTTTGCTCAGTGTTCCAAAACCTCTGAGCAGCCGGGCAGAATTTGAAGTGCCCCTCCCCCCTTCGCTCTTCTTTCTGCTCTTTTACTTGATGTGTCTGGTGCTGTGTGCAGTTCACGTCATTGTATGCACATCAGCAGAAAGTTTATGCTATTTCTGCATTATGTCCTGGTTAACAGCACTTGGAGTGATGATGCTGATTTCTGCAC
>NW_023310935.1:0-1149 GCF_011077185.1 Oxyura jamaicensis | reverse complement strand
CATGTGCCCAAGAATCGGGCTACTGAAGAACATCAAAACAACCAGCAGGTGGATCAGGCTGCCAAGATTGAAGTGGCTCAGGTGGACCTGGACTGGCAACATAAGGGTGAACTATTTATAGCCCGATGGGCCCATGAGACCTCAGGCCATCAAGGCAGAGATGCAACATACAGATGGGCTCGTGATCGAGGGGTGGACCTGACCATGGACACTATAGCACAGGTTATTCATGATTGTGAAACATGTGCTGCAATCAAGCAAGCCAAACGGTCAAAGCCTCTTTGGTACGGAGGACGATGGCTGAAATATAAATATGGAGAGGCCTGGCAAATTGATTACATCACACTCCCTCAAACCCGCAATGGCAAGCGCCACGTACTTACAATGGTGGAAGCAACCACTGGGTGGCTGGAAACATATCCTGTGCCCCATGCCACTGCCCGAAACACTATCCTGGGCCTTGAAAAGCAAGTGCTATGGCGACATGGCACCCCAGAAAGAATTGAGTCAGACAATGGGACTCATTTCCGAAACAACCTTATAGATACTTGGGCCAAAGAACATGGTATTGAGTGGGTGTATCACATCCCCTATCACGCACCAGCCTCCGGTAAAGTTGAGCGATACAATGGACTGTTAAAGACTACACTGAAAGCAATGGGTGCTGGGACATTCAGAAATTGGGACACACATTTGGCAAAGGCCACCTGGTTAGTCAATACTGGGGATCTGCCAATCGAGCTGGACCTGCCCAATCAAACCTGCTACGTACAGTAGAAGGGGATAAAGTTCCTGTAGTGCATGTAAGAAATATGCTAGGTAAAACAGTCTGGGCTACTCCTGCCTCAGGAAAAGGCAAACCCATTCGTGGGATTGCTTTTGCTCAAGGACCTGGATGCACTTGGTGGGTAATGCAAAAGAATGGGGAGGTCCGGTGTGTACCTCAAGGGGATTTAATACTGGGTGAGAATAGCCCATGAGTTGAGATGTATTATGTTAATTATTATATAATACTGTGTGTCATCACTACCATAGATGAAAATAGTGATTAACTAGAATGTATTGGAAAGAGTGTAACCTGAGCATGACATAAATGGTATGGAATAAGGGGTGGATATATGTCCTGGTTTCAGTTAGGACAGTTATTTT
>NW_023310934.1:0-2316 GCF_011077185.1 Oxyura jamaicensis | reverse complement strand
CCGCTCCAGCTCCTGCTCCTGCAGCCGCTCCTGCAGCCACCCCAGCTTCTGCTCCTGCAGCCGCTCCAGCTCCAGCTCCTGCAGCTCCAGCTCCTGCAGCTCCGGCTCCTGCAGCTGCTCCTGCTCCTGCAGCTCCTGCTCCTGCAGCCGCTCCAGCTCCTGCTCCTGTAGCTGTTCCAGCTCCAGCTCCTGCAGCCGCTCCAGCTCCTGTGGCTGGGCCAGAGAAACGAGCCGTAGCAGTGCAAGTTGCCCCTGCAGAGGGTGTTCCAACCCCTGTGGCAGACCCTGTGGTTGGGTCAGAGAAACGAGCCGTAGCAGTACAAGTTGCCCCTGTAGACAAGGTGAAAAAATGGTATAGAGACTCAGGTCGTTTAGAACGCAGAGAGTCTTCTGCTAGGTCTAGGTGTAGAGAAGACGAGGTCGGGCTATCAGAGGAGCAGGAGGATGAAGATGGGGATGTTGAAAAATCAACAGTAGTTACCCGAAACCTATACCAGCGTGAGCTACGAGATGTGCGAAAAGATTTTGGTCGCTGCATAGATGAGCAGCTTGTCACCTGGCTGCTCCGGTGCTGGGATACCGGAGCCAATTGTGTGGAATTAGACGGCAAGGAAGCCAGGCGGCTGGGATCCCTTGCTAGAGATGCAGGCATTGACAAAGCAATTGGAGATGGAGCACGATCTCACAGCCTCTGGAGGCGTCTCCTGTATGCTGTAAGGGAAAGGTTTCCCTACAAGGAAGAACTTGTATGTCTGCCAGGCAAGTGGACCACTATGGAAAAGGGAATCCAGTACCTGAGGGAATTAGCCGTACGGGAGGTGATTTATGAGGACCCAGACAATGGACCCACAGATCCAGATGGACCCACAGATCCAGATGAAGTCAGGTGTACATGACCCATGTGGCGGAAGTTTGTACAGAGTGCACCATCATCATATGCCAGCTCATTGGCAATAATGGCCTGGAAAGAGGATGAGGAACCCACAGTGGGTGATGTGGCTAAACAACTCCGGCAGTACGAAGAAAGCCTCTCCTCTTCCCTACAGGCCTGCGTCTCGGCTGTGGAGAAACTTTCTGAAAGCGTCCATCAACTAAAAGAGAATACTTTGGATAAACTCTCTGAAGAGGTCCAGCAACTTAAAGAGAGATTATTTTCTTCCCCACCTGAACGAACCAGGGTCCACCAACTAAAAGAGAATACTTTGGAGAAACTCTCTGAAGAGGTCCAGCAACTTAAAGAGAGTTTATTTTCCTCCCCTCCTGTACAAACCAATGTCTCTGCTATTAGGGGTAAGCGCTCATCCATGCAAGGAAGACGATATGGTGGATACACACCTCGTGCCATCCTGTGGTTTTACCTACGTGACCATGGAGAGGACATGAGAAAATGGGATGGAAAATCCACCGCGACCCTAGAGGCACGGGTACGTGAGTTGCAAAAGAAAACAATCGGGAAAAAGGGGTTCTCTGAAAAGTTTGCTGCTCCAACTTCCAGCAGGCAGTCCTTTAAACACAGGAATGAAGATTCTGACCAGGATTAGAGGGGCCCTGCCTCCAGCCAGGGGGAGGAAAGGGACAATCGAGTTTATTGGACTGTGTGGATTCGATGGCCTGGCACATCAGACGCACAGAAGTATAAGGCTTTAGTAGACACTGGTGCACAATGTACTCTAATGCCATCAAGCTATACAGGGCCAGCACCCATCAGTATTTATGGAGTGACGGGGGGATCCCAGCAGTTAACTGTATTGGAGGCTGAAGTGAGTCTAACTGGGAATGAGTGGCAAAGACACCGTATTGTGACTGGCCTGGATCCTCCATGCATCCTTGGCATAGACTGCATCAGGAGAGGATATTTTAAGGACCCAAAAGGGTTCCGGTGGGCTTTTGGCATAGCTGCCTTAGAGACAGAGGGCATTAAACAGTTTTCTACCTTGCCCGGTCTCTCAGAGGACCCTTTTGTTGTGGGGTTGCTGAGGGTCAAAGAACAAGTGCCAATTGCTACCACAACTGTGCACCGGTGGCAATATCGCACCGACCGAGACTCCCTGATTCCCATCCATGAGCTAATTCGTCAACTGGAGAGCCAAGGAGTGATCAGCAAGACTCATTAACCTTTTAATAGTCCCATATGGCCAGTGCAAAAGTCTAATGGTGAGTGGAGACTAACAGTGGACTATCGTGGCCTGAACGAGGTCACACCACCACTGAGTGCTGCAGTGCCAGACATGCTAGAACTCCAGTACGAACTGGAATCAAAGGCAGCCAAGTGGTACGCCACAATTGATATCGCTAATGCATTTTTCTCCATCCCTC
>NW_023310933.1:0-1134 GCF_011077185.1 Oxyura jamaicensis | reverse complement strand
TGTTCAGAGGTGACTTCTTTTCCTTAACCTCATTTGAAATTTAAAATTTCCCATGGTGAGCAGAAAAGCCCTCCAGAAGCTCCTTTCCACACCCAGGCAGGGAATAATGCACCCAGCAGTGCTCCTGAGAGAGGTCAGGACACAGGACAGGAGGCACTGTGAGCTGCAGTTCCAGGCACAGATGCTCAGGCCTGGCTCTGGGGTCTCCCAGCAGGTGCTGCCAGTGCCTGCAACCCACAGAGCCCCCAGCCCTGAGGGCAGCACTGAGTCCTGTCCTGACCTTTGGGAGCTGCTCTGGCTGCAGAGGGGCTGCCAGGAACACTGGGGCTGGTGCTGCCCACCCTCACATCCTGCCCCCGGAATCTCTTGGTCCCTGCAGCCATGGCTGGGACTGAGGGGAGAGGCCAGCCTGGCTGGGACCTGGGGCCTGGCAGTAGTTTGGGAGCGGTGGCCGTGTGAGAACTTGCTGCCGTGCTGTGGCTCCTGTCCACAGGCTTGTCTCTGGGCTGGTCCAGCATCACTGACCCACACACAGCCACACATGGCTACTGGAGGAAGGAGACAGACATTTCCAAGATCAGCTCCCACCTGGGATTTTGTACTTTCCCTTTGGTTGATGCCACCAATACTGAGCTTTAAACAAAAAGCTCAGCCATCAGGAAGTGAAAAAGTCCCATTTAATTTAAGTACAGCTATTACTTTGCTACAACAAAGTCCACACTTTTAAACAGGCTTGGACGGGCTTCATCTGACACAATACATGTTCATTCCTCAATAGCAGCGGTAGGAGTGAAGATATTGGTGGGGATGAAAAGCAGAAGCACAAACAGTTAAAAATAATGAAATATGAAAACAAGACAAAAGAGAATAATGGAAAAGAAGGAAACAAAAGGTTTAAATGGGATATACAGGGGGTCACCTGTGGAGAGATATGGGACATTTATGATTCCTGAAAAAGGTCCATAAAAGCACTTTCAAAATAGCATCCTTTAGTGCTTGCATCCTCATGCTGTAGATGAGGGGGTTCAGTGCTGGGGGAACCACAGAGTAAAGAACTGCCACCACTAGGTCCAGGGCTGGGGAGAAGATAGAGGGGGGCTTCAGGTAGGCAAACATGCCAGTGATGATTAACAA
>NW_023310932.1:0-1608 GCF_011077185.1 Oxyura jamaicensis | reverse complement strand
CACAGAATCACAGAATTTCTAGGTTGGAAGAGACCTCAAGATCATCGAGTCCAACCTCTAACCTAACACTAACAGTCCCCACTAAACCATATCCCTAAGCTCTACATCTAAACGTCTTTTGAAGACTTCCAGGGATGGTGACTCCACCACCTCCCTGGGCAGCCTGTTCCAATGCCTCACAACCCTTTCAGTAAAGAAGCTCTTCCTAACATCTAACCTAAAACTCCCCTGGCGCAACTTTAGCCCATTCCCCCTCGTCCTGTCACCAGGCACGTGGGAGAACAGGCCAACCCCCACCTCTCTACAGCCTCCTTTAAGGTATCTGTAGAGAGCGATAAGGTCGCCCCTGAGCCTCCTCTTCTCCAGGCTGAATAAGCCCAGCTCCTTCAGCCGCTCCTCGTAGGACTTGTTCTCCAAGCCCCTCACCAGCTTCGTCGCCCTTCTCTGGACCCGCTCAAGCACCTCGATGTCCTTCTTGTAGCGAGGGGCCCAAAACTGAACACAGTACTCGAGGTGCGGCCTCACCAGAGCCGAGTACAGGGGGACGATCACCTCCCTAGCCCTGCTGGTCACACTATTTCTGATACAAGCCAGGATGCCGTTGGCCTTCTTGGCCACCTGAGCACACTGCTGGCTCATATTCAGCCGACTGTCCACTATCACTCCCAGGTCCTTCTCCGCCTGGCAGCTCTCCAACCACTCATCTCCCAGCCTGTAGCTCTGCTTGGGGTTATTACGCCCCAGGTGCAGGACCCGGCACTTGGCCTTGTTAAACTTCATGCAGTTGACCCCAGCCCATCGGTGCAGCCTATCCAGATCCTCCTGCAGAGCCTACCCTCGAGCAGATCAACACACACACCTAACTTGGTGTCATCTGCAAACTTACGGAGGGTGCACTCAATGCTCTCGTCCAGATCATTGATGAAGATGTTAAAGAGGACCGGCCCCAGCACCGAGCCCTGGGGGACGCCACTAGTGACTGGCCTCCAACTGGATTTGACTCCATTTACCACAACTCTCTGGGCCCGGCTATCCAGCCAGTTTCTAACCCAACGAAGCGTGCGCCAGTCCAAGCCAAGAGCAGCCAGTTTCTTGAGGAGAATGCTGTGGGAGACGGTGTCAAAAGCCTTGCTGAAGTCAAGGTAGACCACATCCACAGCCTTTCCCTCGTCCACCCAGCGCGACACTTTGTCATAGAAGGAGATCAGGTTCGTCAAGCAGGACCTGCCTTCCATAAACCCATGCTGACTGGGCCTGATCGCCTGCTTGCCCTTCAAGTGCCGCATGATGACTCCCAAGAAAATCTGCTCCATGAGCTTCCCTGGTACTGAGGTCAAACTGACAGGCCTGTAGTTCCCCGGGTCAGCCCTCCGGCCCTTCTTGTAGATGGGCGTCACATTCGCTAGCTGCCAGTCAGCTGGGACCTCCCCCGATAGCCAGGACTGCTGATAAATGATGGATAGTGGCTTGGCCAGCTCCTCTGCCAGTTCTCTCAGTACCCTTGGGTGGATCCCATCCGGCCCCATCGACTTGTGCACATCCAAGTGCCGTAGCAGGTCACCAACCAGTTCTTCGTGGATGGTGAGGGCCACATCCTGCTCCCCATCC
>NW_023310931.1:0-2725 GCF_011077185.1 Oxyura jamaicensis | reverse complement strand
TAATTGCCCACATACAGGTGTCCAATTACTGTGGCCTCAGGAACTCCCTGGAAGGAGATTCAGCTCTGTCCTGCCCCACAGACTTCATTGCCCAGAGCCCCAGAGGTTTGAAGGAGTTTGGGGAACCTTCCTCCTATGAATACATCTGCGAGGAGGGACCCAGAGGGTCAGTGCTTGAGCTGCAGCTGAAAGCCAGATCTGCAGGAAGCCATAAAGCAAGAACTGCAACAGTAGGTGTAGGAACAGAGTGAAATAGCAGAGGGCTTGTGCCAGTGGAGGCAAGGCCAGGGAGGGACTGACAGGAACTCAGGAAACTCTGCTCTGCTGGATGTCCCGCTGATGAGATTAAGAGTCACATCCTGAATCCTGTGGGCTGGAGGGTGGACAACGATGTGCCAATGTTGGCACTATCCTTCCCTGCCCATGGCTTTGCTTCCTGCAGCTGATCCCTGCCTGCAGCTGGGTCTCTGTCCCCATGCCTCCTGCCTGCAGATAACAGCCCCTATCCCACATGCTGGGTGCTCAGCTCTGCCCTGCAGACACCTCCTGGCAGCAGGGCTCTGCCCAGGGGCAGCTGGCTGGGGGCACGTCCTAGAGACCAGGTCACACAGAGCCTGCTGACACTGCACGTGTGGTGGTGGAGCATTCTATGGGGTGAGGGCAAGAAGGGGACTTGCTGGGGGTCCTTCTAACACTTCCATGGATGGCTTAGGAGTGGAAGCTTCTTCTTGGAAATAACACTGTCTACTTCCATTCCCAGAAACAAAAGAGAAGTAGAGCCCGAGTAGAGAAAACTGAAAGCAGAAACTCAGGACAGCTGAGACAGAAGCATCTAACCCCTGAACGGTTTCTCACCTTAGATACATCCTGGTTGTGCTGTGGATCTGAGAGCAGGCTGCCCCAGGCAGCAGCCTCCTGCCAGCAGCAGGACCCTGCCCTGCTGGGGGGGCTCCTTCCACCCACAGATTCTCCCCGCAGTGCCCTGGGCAGCTCCCCGGGCAGGCTGAGTGCTGAGCCTGGCAGGAGGCAGAGGCCCTGCTCCGGCACACAGCCCCTGGGGCACAGCAGGGACCCTGCTCTGCACCACAGCCCTGGACACCCCTGCCTGCACCCCCAGCTTCTCCTTCCTCCAGGAGCTGCGACTGCATTGCCCTGTAGCCAGAGACTTACCGGGGTCAGGGCTGGGAGGTGTTCTTCCCCAGTGATCTCTGTGCATCCTGCCACTTCTGCCTGCCTGTGATAAATGATTGAGTCTCAAATAGAATTCCAATTAAAGTTAGCAATTTATTAGAGGAATAAAGGCAAGCAAACAGCGCTGGGTGCGCCAGGAGTCTCTGCTCCACCAAGACGCAGTTCCCATTCTGGGCTTATATCTCCTCTACTAATGCATATTCATTGGTGGCCATGTCCTCCTTTGAGTATGCCTTCGTCTTCTTCTGGAATCTTCTATAATCTTCTCGACCCCTGACCACATGCATGCTGGGGCCCCCCCCCCCCCCCCCCAGTCTTCTGCCTAGCAAAAACACTGGTCCAGGCTGTTCCTGTCAGGGGACCATTGCAGAACACAAGGACTATATACATACATTAACCACCGAATGTTAAAACCATATACATACATTGATCACCAAACACAATAACTATATACAAGCATTAATCATCTCCATTTCTCCAATCTTGTGGTTATACAAGGATATATAAGACAGTCACATTCTATCATGTGGCCCTAGCATTGCTCTACATTGACACGAATCAGGTGAACATATCTCACAATCCCCCATTTCCTTTTTCATGGTATTGATTCATGTTCTCCTTTCCAACTGAGTCAATATTTGCCGAATTGGTTCCAATTTTGGATCTTCTTTTGTTTTTAGTATCATTAGGGAATGGATTTTCCCTTCCCCTGGTTCTGGGTCAACAGGTACCACAGATACTTGCATTCCTTGTATAACCAATTGTATTAATCTGGTAAAACAGGGTATTAAACATGGAATTACTAACGATCCTCCACATATTCCCAATACAGCTATCCCAATCCTAGTGAGCCAACCACCACCCATAAAGTTCCCCCATAATTTTCTTAAATTGATTTAATTCCAAGTTTGAATTGGGACATGTAATTTTCTTCATTTCTTTTAGAAGTTCATTCACAGCTTTTTCTTCCTCATCAGTCTCTAAACAGCAATTAATAAGGTTTAACAACTGTGGGGATTTTTTTTTTTTTTTTTTTTTTTACTCCTATTTCCCTTTCATGATAGTATGAATTGAATAATAGTTCAATATTGATAATCTGTCTTCATTTCTACCCAATATTGATAAGGGAGTTCATAGCATACGGTCCTGTCACCTTCCTGGCACAGAGCATCCCCTTTACAGTCATAGATTGATACACCAATGTTTGGGAGCTCCACCATCCTTTTCTAGTAGTTGTTACACATTGACTGCAGTTGTTTGTCGTAGTTTGGGCCAAGAAACTGACCCCAACTAGGACTAGAAGAGGTCTGGTAAGTGTCATGGTGATCGGCAGTCACAGCCCAAAGGGGTTGCAGCCCTTGGCAGACTTTTCTGGCCGCAGAACCGGTTCCCTATCCTGCCTTGCCGTCTTCCCTAAGGGTGTCCTTTTAGAATTAGCTCCTCTTCTAATTTACAAGCTATGTCCAGAAACCCGATGTATACTGTGGTGTCCTGGTTTCAGTTAGGACAGTTATTTTCCTTCCTAGTAGCTGGT
>NW_023310930.1:0-3977 GCF_011077185.1 Oxyura jamaicensis | reverse complement strand
GGAATTAGCCGTACGGGAGGTGATTTATGAGGACCCAGACAATGGACCCACAGATCCAGATGAAGTCAAGTGTACACGACCCATGTGGTGGAGGTTTGTACGGAGTACACCATCATCATATGCCAGGTCATTGGCAATAATGGCCTGGAAAGAGGATGAGGAACCCACAGTGGGTGATGTGGCTAAACAACTCCGGCAGTACGAAGAAAGCCTCTCCTCTTCCCTACAGGCCTGCGTCTCGGCTGTGGAGAAACTTTCTGAAAGCGTCCATCAACTAAAAGAGAATACTTTGGAGAAACTTTCTGAAAAGGTCCACCACCTTGAAGAGAGATTATTTTCCCCTCCTCCTGAACGAACCAGGGTCCACCAACTAAAAGAGAATACTTTGGAGAAACTCTCTGAAGAGGTCCAGCAACTTAAAGAGAGTTTATTTTCCTCCCCTCCTGTACAAACCAATGTCTCTGCTATTAGGGGTAAGCGCTCATCCGTGCAAGGAAGACGATATGGTGGATACACACCTCGTGCCATCCTGTGGTTTTATCTAGGTGACCATGGAGAGGACATGAGAAAATGGGATGGAAAATGCACCGCGACCCTAGAGGCACGGGTACGTGAGCTGCAAAAGAAAAGAATTGGGAAAAAAGTGGTTCTCTGAAAAGTTTGCTGCTCCAACTTCCAGCAGGCAGTCCTTTAAACACAGGAATGAAGATTCTGACGAGGATTAGAGGGGCCTGCCTCCAGCCAGGGGCAGGAAAGGGACAATCGAGTTTATTGGACTGTGTGGATTCAATGGCCTGGCACATCAGACGCACAGAAGTATAAGGCTTTAGTAGACACCGGTGCACAATGTACTCTAATGCCATCAAGCTATAAAGGGCCAGAGCCCATCAGTATTTATGGAGTGACGGGAGGATCTCAGAAGTTAACTGTATAGGAGGCTGAAGTGAGTCTAACTGGGAATGAGTGGCAAAAACACTGTATTGTTACTGGCCCGGATGCTCCATGCATCATTGGCATAGACTCTCTCAAGAGAGGATATTTCAAGGTCCCAAAAGGGTTCCGGTGGGCTTTTGGCATAGCTGCCTTAGAGACAGAGGGCATTGAACAATTGTATACCTTGCCCGGTCTCTCGGAGGACCCTTCTATTGTGGGGCTGCTGAGGGTCGAAGAACAAGTGCCAATTGCTACTACAACTGTGCACCGGCGGCAATATCGCACCGACCTAGACTCCCTGATTTCCATCCATGAGCTACTTTGTCAACTGGAGATCCAAGGAGTGATCAGCAAGACTCATTCACCTTTTAATAGTCCCATATGGCCAGTGCGAAAGTCTAATGGTGAGTGGAGACTAACAGTGGACTATCGTGGCCTGAACGAAGTCACACCACCACTGAGTGCTGCAGTGCCGGACATGCTAGAACTCCAGTACGAACTGGAATCAAAGGCAGCCAAGAGGTACGCCACAATTGATATCGCTAATGTATTTTTCTCCATCCCTCTAGCAGCAGAGTGCAGGCCACAGTTTGCTTTTACTTGGAGGGGAGTCCAATATACTTGGAATCGGCTGCCCCAGGGGTGGAAACACAGCCCTACCATTTGCCATGGACTGATCCAGTCTGCGCTGGAGCAGGGGGAAGCTCCTGAACACCTGCAGTACATCGATGACATCATTGTGTGGGGTGACACAGCAGAGGAAGTTTTGAGAAAGGGAAGAAAATAGTCCAAATCCTTCTGAAGGCCGGTTTTGCCATAAAACAAAATAAAGTTAAAGGACCTGCACGAGAGATCCAGTTTTTAGGAATAAAATGGCAGGATGGACATCGTCAAATCCCAATGGATGTGATCAACAAAATAACAGCTATGTCTCCACCAACTAGCAAAAAGGAAACACAAGCTTTCCTAGATGTCATGGGGTTTTGGAGAATGCACATTCCAAATTACAGTCTGATTGTAAACCTGCTCTACCAAGTCACCCGTAAGAAGAATGATTTTGAATGGGTCCCAGAGCAACGACAAGCCTTTGAACAAATTAAGCAGGATAGATAGTTCATGCAGTAGCCCTTGGGCCAGTCCGAACAGGACCAGATGTAAAGAATGTGCTCTACACCGCAGCCGGGGAGAATGGCCCCACCTGGAGCCTCTGGCAGAAAGAACCTGGGGAAACTCGAGGTCGACCCCTAGGGTTTTGGAGTCGGGAATACAGAGGATCTGAGGCCCACTACACTCCAACCAAAAAGGAGATATTGGCAGCATATGAAGGAGTTCGATCTGCTTCAGAAGTGGTCGGTACTGAAGCGCAGCTCCTCCTGGCACCCCGACTGCCAGTACTGGGCTGGATGTTCAAAGGAAGGGTCCCCTCTACACATCATGCAACTGATGCTACATGGAGCAAGTGGGTTGCACTGATTACTCAGCGGGCTCGAATAGGAAACCCCAGTCGTCCGGGAATCTTGGAAGTGATTATGGATTGGCCAGAAGGCAAATACTTTGGAATGTCATCAGAGGAGGAGGTGGTCCGTGCTGAAGAAGCCCCACTGTACAAGAAGCTACCAGAAAATGAGAAGAGATATGCCCTGTTCACTGATGGGTCCTGTCGTATTGTTGGAAAGCATCGGAGATGGAAAGCTGCTGTATGGAGTCCTACACGACGAGTTGCAGAAGCTACTGAGGGAGAAGGTGAATAGAGTCAATTTGCAGAAGTGAAAGCCATCCAGCTGGCTTTAGATATTGCTGAACGAGAAAAGTGGCCAGTTCTCTACCTATACGCTGATTCGTGGATGGTAACAAAAGCCCTGTGGGGGTGGTTACAGCAATGGAAGTAGAACAACTGGTAGCAAAGGGGCAAACCCATTTGGGCTGCTGCATTATGTCAAGATATTGCTGCCCGTGTAGAGAACCTGGTTGTAAAGATACGCCATGTAGATGCTCAAGTGCCCAAGAATCGGGCTACTGAAGAACATCAAAACAACCAGCAGGTGGATCAGGCTGCTAAGATTGAAGTGGCTCAGGTGGACCTGGACTGGCAACATAAGGGTGAATTATTTATAGCCCGATGGGCCCATGACACCTTGTGGTGGTTTTACCGTGCTAGGCAGTTGAACACCACAACCACTCTCTCACTCCCCCTCCTCATCTGAGGAGGGGAAAAAGTTAAGGAAAGAACAACTCACGCGTTGAGATAAGGATGATTTAATTAAAGAGAAATATATATATATATAAATGTTATAAAGGAAATATTATTATTAATTAAACAATTCAACTAAAGGTGAAAAAGGGAAAGGGGAAGAGGGAGGGGGGGAAGAGGGAGCAACTAAGCAAAACAAGTAAAGGCTATGTGGAAGTGCAGAGGAAAGAAATTACTCTCTACTTCCCACAAACGAGCGGTGCTTGACCACGTCCTTGAAGCAGGGCCTCAACGCATGTAGCTGGTGTTCGGGAGGAGGACATACGTTCTCACAACGAGAGCCCACCCCTCCCCTCTTCTTCCTTTCTCCACTTTTTAATGCTGAGTGTGACATCATATGGTATGGAATATCCCTTTGGTTGGTTTAGGTCAGCTGCCCTGATGATGTTTCTTTCTCAATTTTTGCCCACCCCCTAGGAGGGTCAGAGAGAGTCCTGATGCTGTGCCAGCACTTCTCAGCAGCAGACACAAAACCGGTGTGATACCACTGCTGTTCTAGCTACAAGTGCAGAGCGCAGCACTGTATGGGCTGCTGCAGGGAAAGTTAACATCCCAGCCAGACCCAGTACACACCTCAGGCCATCAAGGTAGAGATGCAACATACAGATGGGCTCGTGATCGAGGGGTGGACCTGACCATGGACACTATAGCACAGGTTATTCATGATTGTGAAACGTGCTGCAATCAAGCAAGCCAAACGGTCAAAGCCTCTTAGGTATGGAGGACGATGGCTGAAATATAAATATGGAGAAGCCTGGCAGATTGATTACATCACACTCCCTCAAACCCGCAA
>NW_023310929.1:93662-104657 GCF_011077185.1 Oxyura jamaicensis | reverse complement strand
TAACAGACAACCTTGTAAAATGCAGACAACCGGACTCCTTAGAGCAAATAGGTGAAGATCATGGTGTCAAGTCAGATAAGTGAAGAAACAGTACCACTTCAAACAGTAAAAAAGTCAAAAGAAATTTGAAATTTAACAGGGCGGCAACTGAAGGCGGTATGTTGTCTGTGAAGAATCAAATAGGTTGTGAACCTGGATTACGCAGTCAACAGGGAAACGGGAGGATCCCGGTCATCAAGAAAGAAAGTATATAAACTGTACTATGTGACTAGTAGGTGCGCTTCTGCTTGTGGGACGCCCGCCATTGCAATCGTGAATAAATTACTACTTCACTGAGATCCTCGCCTGAGCCTAAGTTATTGGCTACAGAGTGTTTCTCACAACGGGCAAAACTGACTCAGCATAGGGAGATTAATAAAACTTATTGTCTATCACTAGCAGGCTAGAACATTGAAAAACTAAAAGTAAACAGAATACCTCCCCACCCCTCCCCCACCCTCCTCTATGCCCTCCCTGAGCGACAACGGGGAATGGGGGGTTGCGGTCCGTCTATAGCACTTTGTCTCTGCTGCTCCTTCACGGTCACTCTCTTCCCCTGCTCCAGGATTGGGTCCCTCCCATGGGATGCAGTCCTTCCCAAAATGATCCCGTGTGGATTTCCCACAGGCAGCAGCTCTCCAAGAACTGCTCCCACATAGGTCTGTACAATGGGGTCCATCCGTCAGGAGCAAACTGCTCCAACGTGGGTCCCCCACAGGCATTAGGTCCCACCAGATCTCCTGCTCCTGTGAGGACTCTTCTCCAGAGGCTACAGGTCTGGCCCAGAGCGCTCTGGCGGGGGCTCTCCACTTCAGTTCCAGCACCTGGAGAACCTCTTCCCCCTCCTTCACTGACCTTGGTGTCTGCAGGGCTGTTTCTCACTCCTCACTCTCCCAGCTGCTGTTGCACAGCAGTTATTTTCTTCCTGTGAAGCAAAGACAATGCAAAACTTTGTAGTACTTGTCATACAGCATTCCTCATTACATTCATCACTGTTGTAGTCCAGCCTTAACACCAGATTCTTGGTGATTTGAGTACTTAAATTTAGGATGATAGCTAATGATTACATTCATATGATGAGTTGCCAACATTTTGTAGGAAACTTTCTTTCAACTACTCAAAAAATATACAAAATTAATGTTAATATTTTTTATCTTACTGATGCACCACATTTTACAATTCTACTCAGAAATACATACTACCTATAAATTACTAATAGGTAAATACAACAATCTTTGTGCATCTCATTAATTACTTAAAATGACATGCAACTGTATGTTACACCAGCCCTTAAAGAAACAAGAAGTGGAAAAGTGCAATATATTTTTCATTCATTCTAGAGAAAAAGTCAAATGACAACAAGCAATCCTCTAAGAAAACATTGGTGCTAGGTGTGTTTTTACTATAATATTACATACTGTCTATAATTTATGAAGCTGAGTAACAACATGTAGCTGTTAGGGAAGTTAATATCAGAATGAAGAGGGCAAAGAAGTCTCTCCACTATTTTCAACAATGCACACACACATTGTCTTTGCAAGTAAGAAGTTTTTTATCTCATACAGTTATAAACAACAGCAAGAGAGGTACCTACAAGTAACATCTTAGTTTTGTTTGAGTGTTTGAGAAATATATTTTGAACACAGTACTGACTGTATGAAGATCTTTAATTCCTGCCTTTTAAAATTACATTAAAAATACTGAATTATTTGTTCCCTTTGAAGAACAAGAAATGAGTTGCAAAAAAAATGACTGTGCAAACAGTTTAGATTTATGGGAGCCCAGTCATTTATTTAGAGCAAAAGACACATTCTCCTTTGACTTCAAAGGCATCAGGATTAGGTTCTAAAGCTTTACCCTGAAATTTGCAGTTCATTTTCACAACCAGGTGTGGATTTATCAGGGGATTTTAGATAGCTTTGCCCTCCTCCATACTGCTAGCAGCTTTGTTTAGTGCAGTCAGTGTGCCACAGTCACGGTTGACTGCATAGCTCCTCCCGTACAGATTAGAACTACCTCCGCCCCATGACTAAGGCCTGGAACAGAAATAAGGTTTAAAGTCTCTTTTGATATGTTTTCTGATAATATTCTGAAATACTCATTTTTATAATTTTTTTGGCTATTTCACATATAATGAGATACACCCCATGCATACTAAAATATTTTTAGTAACGTGAGCTTTCATTCTGCAATCATTTTTTGTGAGTAGACCTTTGAAGACAAAAGGAATACAGGGAACCACTTGTATAATCACAATTGAAGAATTTGAAATTTCATTTTAAAAATTGGATTAAAATAATATCTAAAAGAATAAAAATAATTTAATTTCCCTTAAGGAAAAAAAATCCTCATTTGCTCATATGTGTTACAATAATATCTTCTAAACCAACTGATAAATTAGTTGTTTTCTCGTGCAGGTAGTAACATCATAGTATTCAAACAAAATAGCCATTTCTACAAATTCCTTCAGTTAAACAAGATTTCAAAAGCATAAAATGGGCCAGTGACATTCTCACTGGAAAATTCTGACTAAAACAGAATAGCCAAATAGGTGTTGTGTCTTACCACGATGATTGCACTGGCTAAACCATATTTGATATGGAAGATACCTGGCATTTGAAAAACAAAATTGCAGTATCTAAATCACCAATTAAGAAAAAAAAATCTTTATATAAATTAATGAAATCACATAAAGATTCCAACAACATGAATCGGTAACAATAAGTTAGAAGTAGATTGAAATAGTATTCCTGGGCCAACTTTGTCATGTTAGAATAACATTTTCCTTTGAATTCACAGGTGTGTAAGTCCTGTATGTCCATACATGTGTGTGGACTCTAAAGAGGTAGTTTATTAAACTTTAGTTTATTATGAAAAAAAAAAAACAAAAACAAAACAAAAAAAAACTTGATTTACAGAGTTGCACTGTATTAAATTAAGCACAAAGATTTATGAACATGCTTGTGTTGGGTCTGTCATCTACTACACCAATTATTCTCCTTTATTTCAAATGGATAACTTGAAATTTTAAATGTATAAACAAATATAGGATCAGGACCTTTTATATTAAGTTGCAACAAAGGTATATAATACATATTTTCAGAGCCTGGTTTACTCCATCTCCATTAAATTTACATGAGCATATATACACATTGGATATAAGTATTTCCAGTACTGAATTACCATATTCTCCAGTGCCATTTTCATTTCTGTACTTTCAAACACTTGTAAATTGAACTTTGATTCATCCAACATTACAAATTTAATAGTTAGGCTTGAGAGATGCATTTAAAATCTGCCTTAAAGACAGACCATTATACAGAAAAATATAAGACTGAAAGATTCAAGTGCATTGGTGTAAGATATCTCTTTATCCATTCAGAGCTGAAAGGGTGTGTTTATATCACAGGATATTTACAGCTAGTTGTGTCCAATTGCATGGCTGAATCCTGAAGTCCAGGCGACCAAGGCTTCCTTTAAACATCAAAGGATTTTTGTCTAAGTACTGAGGAACACAGAGTCACAGCAGAAGCGAGTATGAGAAGACAAAATTTTTCAGACTAGGACATTCTCCTTCTCCAAACAGTCCTTCACAACCCAAAATTAAAATATTTCCAGTAAATCTCGTGGTGGTTTCACTTGGGTAGGCAGCCGAGCTCCACCACAGCCACTCTCTCACTCCCCCTCCTCAAAGAGGAGAGGGGAGAAAATATGATGAAAAGGGCTCAAGGGTTGAGATAAGGACGAGGAGATCACGCAGTAATTATTGTGAAGGGCAAAACAGACTCAGCATAGGGAGATAGTAAGATTTATTGCCTATTACTAACAAGCTAGATAAGCGAGAAACAAAGGAAAGAAACCAAAAGCACCTTCCCCCCCATCCGCCCTCTTCCACCTCCTCCCCCTGAGCAGGGGAACGGGGGAATGGGGGTTATGGTCAGTCTATAGCGCTTCTTCTCCACAACTCCTTCTCGGTCACTCTTGTCCCCTGTGCTGTGGGGTCCCTCCCACGGGATGCAGTCCTTGCCGAACTGATCCGGCGTGGGCTTCCCACAGGCAGCAGCTCTTCAAGAACTGCTCCAGATATGGGCCCGTACCACGGGGTCCATCCCTCAGGAGCACACTGCTCCAACCTGGGTCCCCCACGGGCAGCAGCTCCTGCCAGGTCACCTGCTCCTGCGTGGGCTCCTCTCCACGAGCTGCAGGTCCAGCCCGGAATCTGCTAAGGCAGGGGTCTTCCACAGGCCGCAGTCTCCGTCGGTGCAGATCCACCTGCTCCACCGTGGTCTCCTTCATGGGCTGCAGTGTGGAACCCTGCTGCACCGTGGTACTCCATGGGCTGCAGGGGAACATCCTGCTTCGCCATGGTCCTCACCACAGGCCGCAGGGGACTTCTGCTCCAGCACCTGGAGCACCTCTCCCCCTCCTTCTCCGCTGACCTTGGCACCTGCAAGGCTGTTCCTCACTCCTCTCGCTCTTTTCCAGCTGCTGTGTGGTGCAGCATTTTTTCTCCGTCTTAAATATGCTCTCACAGAGGCACAAACAACATCACTTATTGGCTCAGCTCTGGTCAGCAGTGGGGCCCTTACCAAACATGGGGCAGCTTCTAGATCCTTCTCACAGAGCCACCCCTATGGCCCCCTGCTACCAAAACCTTGCCACATAAACCCACTACATCAACCTCCAGCATAGGACCCTTCACCTCAACATCTGCATTTTTCCCCGTGCTTGTACAAAAAGGTTGTTTTTAAAAGCCACTCCAGTTCGATATGTCCACCTGGAAATTCCTCACCCCGACATCACTTTCAGCATCGGGTGTTTCAGTTCCTGCGACGCAGTCTCTTAAAATCCACAGAGAATGACAGTAAACAGGGTCCCAGGTCTGCCACATCTCACTCGCTAGGCCGTAGGGGGACTGCCACCTTTGCGGTTTCATTATAAGGTGCGTTTTTAAGTATGCCTCCTGTGAGGTGGCATTTTGCAGTCATTTGCAGTCCTCCTCCCCACCATCCTCAAGGAAGACAAAAATGAACCTAAAACATGTTAACATGTTTTTTTGTTTGTTTGTTTGTTTTTTTAACGGTCACTTCTTCACGAATCGCTGACTGCCTTCCTCTCAGCGCAGGTCTGAGCATAAACTCCGATCACGTTTCGCACACAAGAAGGGAAAATAAAAGGAACTCAGGCGGCAGCCGCAAAGGTGGGGATGGGGAGAAACAACCGCGCAGAGGAAATTCAGTGCCCACCGCCGACAAGCGCGGCGAGACAGAGGGAGTCTCTCCAGCTGCGGCAAAGTCGGGAGGGGAACGACGTGGAGCAGCACAGGGGCGATAGCGGAAAGGGTGCTCGCTGAACGAGCGAGGAGGAGGCGGTAAAGGGAAGGGGGAGGTTGTTAGTGTTTGGCGCCGGTGGAGGGAGTCATTCCTGCAGCTGCACTTCCGGTCGGCATTTTGTTCTGAGAGGGAGCGAGAAAGACATACACACAGGATTCGATCCTTTCCTTTTCCTTCTTCCTCCTCCCTCTTCCTCCTTTTCCTTCTTCCTCCTCCTCCTCCTCCACCTCCCCCCCACTTCTTCCCCCTATTCCCCCGCCCCTTCTCGCTCGGTACCGACTCACCGTGCCTAGGCTGTCCCCTCCCCCGTCCTCCTGCACTCGCACGCAGAGGGAGCGGCGGCCTCTTGGCAACGCCGCTCTTCTCCCCCCCCAGCTCCCTTGCCGTTCGGCCCAGCGCGGCCCAGCCCGTGTTGATGTTGTGAAGTAGATTTGGGGGAAGGGATTTGTCTCGGTCGCTCACCCCCCAGCTCTACATGTTCGCTGCACTGAGGAGACGGAAGAGGAGCCAGCCCCCCTCCCGGCCCGGATTATTGTTGTTATATTATCTCTCCTCCTCCTGCTCCGCGGCGGCGGCCTAGCAGCGACGGCTCCTCTGAGGAGGGAGGGGGGTGGAATTCTCTCTCCCTTTCTCGGATTCTCGTTGGATTCAGACGCCGATTTGCTCAGGTAATACCTCTCCTTGTCTCCCCTTCTCCCTGCCCTCTCCAGCAACGGGCCGGGCCTCACAGCCCAGGCGGCCCAACGCTGCAGGTAGCAGAGGGGATTAGCTATTATCCGGGGTAGAGGGAATTAAGTGGCAACCGGAGGTGTTTATTTCGCAGCTCCCCTTTCTGCTCGCTCGGGTTTAGCGTAGGAGATTGGTACTTCCCGGGCTGCCGGGAGGCCTAGGCCCGGTAGAGAGCGCAGGCCCGCCTGCCGACGCCTTTACTCTAGCTCGGGGATTAGAAAGATGAAGCGGCTTCACAGTGACAGGCCTCAACCCGGAGCTGAGAAGGAGGAGGAAACAATAGTTACCCGCAAACGTGCACCGATCCTGTTCCATATTTACAGCTAGGGCAAGTAAGTTCCCTGGTGTAAGGTCCCAGCACAGACAGCCCTCTGAACTGAGGAAGGAGTAAGTGGAGGAATGGGGCAAGAGAGACAATGTAAATACCTAGAAACAAAAATGTCTATCTTCACCATTCTCTTCTTCTAACAAACTCAATTCTGAACATTCAAAAGTTCGAATGCACATGGATTTATAATGTGCAAATGTTTGATCTCTAAGATAACGATTGGTTAGTGTGTTAATCACTTCATATATTTTTAGTGTAAAACTAGACCTTGCAGAGAGATAGGCACCTGCAGATCCAGGAAATACAGATAGACAAGCATATGTACTAAAATCAAAAGAAATACTATCTTGTTTTCTAACAAACAGAAAATGGGAAAGGGGTTGTGTGTAAAGTGGTACATTTATGGCATTTCAGGGGGCAAGATGAAGATGAGATCTTACCCTAAGTACTTGAGAATCAAACTTAAATTTAATTAAGCGAAAAGTGAGGAACATTTAAAAAGTGTCATCCTTTCTTGTCAGGCCATATCACTTTGAGATCCTGAGGTTGTTATTGGCTGTTTGTGTCCATGATGTTTGAATATGTAATTAGGTGTCATTTTAACAGGTCACATGTGTTTTGTAATTGACTGTTGATTAAGTGTTGGATCTTTATAAATAAATGGTAGCTAATTTTCAGTAAAGTAAATCTTGGACTTAGTGCGTGTTGGAGTTGAGAGTGTTATTAAAAATTGAGATAGGTTTAAAAACACCCTATGAACTAATAAAAATACTCCTCCAGAAATTATGTAATTGAGGGAAATCTTAAGATACCAAGTTTTGTCTTTAATACAGAAAGGAAACTTATAAATGACAAACAAGTATCAACATTTTATAGTTTGTCTTTTTAAGTAAGTTTTTGAGTTGTTCAGGCAGTTCTATTATAATCATGAGTGGTTATTGCATGTAATAAAGTAACTTTCTGGGATAATGTGTTTAGAGTGTTAAAACTGCATTATGGCTCTGAGTGCCCTGATACGTGTTTAAAGGGGTGAAGTTAATATAGCTGTCACGTAGAAGGCATGTTTTTAATGCTGTAAATCAATGTAGTAGTCAGTAGCGTGTCTGTGATTTGTATTGGTCAGGGAGCAGTTTGAATTTTAAAAAGCCTGACGATCCTGCTGAGCCCCAATCCCAGCCTCCCTCCCTCCACTAATCTTCCATTCCTGTCTTTGTGCTGCCTGGTCCTGTTAGACACTGTTTGCAACAGGGCCTTAGGCCTACCTACATGGAGAAGAACTGAACTGTTTACGCTTAGAAAAAGCAACTTTTTATTTTTAAGCCTCGTGAATTGCTGAGGGAGCCATTAGTTGTCCCAAACTGTCCCTATTTCTGTGTGTAGCTGAATTGTTGTTTTCTTTTGGCATGTAGCGTGCATAGGGGTTGGGTGTAATTCTGCTTTGCAGGAAAGAAAGGACTGTGCAGAAGTAGTTGTAGTTCTTGGTTAGTTTTCATCATCAGGAAGCAATGTTAGCTGTAACATTTCGTTGCTTGTTTAAAACAACTCTTGTTTTAACAAAAATGTGTTTGTAAGCTAACTGGTGAACTTCTCTGACTTATTTTTCATTTAAGGAGATTTTATTTAAATATGAGATATGAGCAGGAAATGAGCTACTGCAGTTATCTAGTTCCTGTGAAATTGTTTTATGACTCTTTTTTTAATCAGAAAGCATACACTTTTTTGATATCAAAAATAGGCGTATTTACAGAGGCAAACTTAAGATGCTGGCTATTTGTGATTTATAACGAGGTGGGTTATTTTGTTCTTTTGAGCCATATATGGTTAATCCTGAATTAGTTACATTATCACAGTTTATGTAGTTGTAAATTTCTTTATATCGGACAGACAAATATGTAATGGAGAAATGTAAGGTGGCTTTTTTTTTTTTAGATTGTATTTATAGTACATTTAAGTGTGCACGTGGTGGAAGCTCAACTTATTTCACTTTTTTACCTCTCTTACCCTAGCATTAGGAGTTTAAATTGATCCATTGTTTGTCACAACGGCTAGTTGCTTAAGGTTGTAGTTATTTTATTCATGTTATGGAATTACAAAATTAATTATTCTTGATGTGTTAGCTGTAACAATCATTTTAATTGAGAGAGGAAAAAGGAAAATATTTTCTTCTGGTTATCTTTTGTGCTTTTGACTACCTTGTATGCAAGAAACAAGTTCAAACATACAAGTTTTTTTCTTTTCCTCTCAACTGCTTAAATGTTTTACATGAAGTTATACCAATAATAATAATAAAAAAAATTCCCTGAAGCTTTTGCTATCTTGTAAAGCTATTTTTTATATTTTTTAATATTTTATACTAAAGACATAGAAATGGGCATACCTACACTTTTTTTTTTACATTTAAAGTGTTTTCATTTGGATTTAAGAGAAATACAAAGAAGGATCAGAGAAACAATATTATACTGCTAAAACAATTTGCAGATCCCTGTTCTACGTAAGACTACATGTACCCCAGTGCAAACTCATTACATGTTTGGGACTCCATGGACAATAATGTTCATATATCTCTTATTGCCGAATCAAGGTAATATGTAGTAATGTCTTTAGGTTAGAAAGGTTAGGTTGTTTTTTTAATGATGATAATTATAATGCTGCTTTAATCCTGAATAGTTCATGTATATATTCCTGTATAATATAAACTATATTTTGAAGGATACTAGATGAAAAAAGTATGAATTGATTTGAGCCAGTTTCCTATTGCAATTTTCTATGTGTTCAGTGGTAAATGTGTGGTATTTTTTATGTGTATATTATATTACCAAGTGTTAAAATCATTCTTTAAATTCATACTAATATTAACTTCATAAATATTATACAATACATGTAAAGTTAGTGGACAAGTGCTAGTAACTAGAAGGAGAAATTATACTCCTATTCTGAATATCTAGACCTAAGAAATAAATTGTTTTCAAAATTAGAACTTTATGCTCTCTAGAAATGATTCCAGAGGAATATATCGTATATATATACATGGACATTTTGACAGCAATTATGGACATAATTGGAAAAATATGAGCTGTGATAATTTTAGAGTTTAGTGTCTGGTAGGTGTGAGGTGCATCATCCAGTGTTAGAATTCTCTGTCACAAGATATGTTATTAGAAATATTTAACAATTGAAAAAAATGGCTATTTTAATGATACAACTTATTTTCAGTCTTCCTTTACATATGCCTTTATTAGAAGTAGTACAGGTTAGGTTAGCTTTTGATTTTTAATCATCAGCAGTAAGGAGCACTCAGTTGCACAGAGAAACTTACAAGGAAATGTTTGAAGTTGGTGATATCTGTATATTATTGGTAATAACCCTGTATAATAATGATGCTTTTTAAGAATCAAAAAAGGAAGTACTTTTAAAATTACAGTATTATAAAACCTTTCAATATAATTAATCTATTTGTTTTTATTTTATTAGCGTTACAACCATACTTAGTAGACAATCCTGATGTGTGAAGTATTTGGAAGAGAAGTGCTCTATGTTGATGTCTGTTGCATCCCAGGAGTGAGGAAATTGTGTTTGAGGAGATTGTGCAGGACCTATGATTTGTCTCACTTCCTGTCCTGACTATTCACTGTAGAAAATTTCACTAGCAAAAGGGAGGGGATAATGGCTGTGATAGGAAAGCAGGACTGTTCTGAGGTATAATTATGTGTGTGTTCCTAGTCAGAACATTGCCTTTGGGTTGTAGGAAGCCCAAGTTCAGTCTGTATCAGGCAGAGTTGCTCTTGGGATCCCCCCCCCCATGGCTTTTTATGTTATAATCATGTGATCTAATTGTGGCACAGAGGCTCTGGGCGTATTAGGGAACAGGCAGAAGAAGTAGTTCTAAAGTTTGTCTTTTTTTTTCATTTTTCTTTCATTGTGATGGAAGTTTTCTGTAGAAAATACTTTTTTTTTTGTTTTGTTTTGTTGGTAATAACAGTTGTTTTTGACAAACTGGCATCTTCCAGTATATGGCAGTCTTCCAGTATATGGTCTCTTGGATGAGATTTTTAAAAAATTGATTCTTTTTATTAACTGTATGTTATTAAGATTTCTAAGTAAAAGTGTAACATCTCACAGAAAGAAGCTTCTTTTGTGATGTAACTCACTGGTTTCATGACCATCATCTGTCATGTACCATGTATAAAGCAGGGATTCTGTGCGTAACAAAACCAGTATATGATAATCTAATGAAAGACACAGTGGACTGAATTGGAGGTGCAAGCAACCATAATTCTGATGTTTCTTAATACTTTAATGCCTGGCTTTATAGTTCTAACCTTCTTTTTATTTTTTAAATATAATGTAATTTATTTAACTCCTTGAATGTAAGCATGTGTCTGTGACAGTGCAACCCCTATCTCTTATGTCTTGAGCAAACAATCTCTCCTGTGTTGACCAGATACTCAGTAAGTCATGTTACAAATGCTTTGTCTTTGAAATTTTATTTTCAGTTCTTAGGTTTCAGTAGAGACTGTCACACTTCTTGCATGTTGTCTTCCATTTAGATATGTTGCTTTCTCTTGA
>NW_023310929.1:45576-93562 GCF_011077185.1 Oxyura jamaicensis | reverse complement strand
GGGGGTAAAATTCAGAGAGCTCTCATCAGTTGCAATGTACAGCAACTACCTTAGTACCTGTGGGATAAATAAACTGGAACATGTTTTTTTGTAGTTTAAGAGTTGGGAAAACTTTGGTAAGATTAATAAAACTGTAGTAAGAACACATGGAAAGTGTTTTATGTAGGTCTAAAATCAGTTTCACTTTTATTTTGTCTGAATGGAAAATTAAAAATCTGTACAATTATTTGTTAAATTTCTCATTCAAAGTAAGGAGACATGAATGCTTTTTACTACGGTGGATGTTAGGTTTGCTCGTGTTTTTATTATTAATATTTTTAATAATGGGAACTTAATTATCTTCTACTAGCATGCTCAGCAATGATTTTCTTTCTGTCCATTTTCTTAAGAACTCATGTTGAGGAACAACCTGTAACATAGAAAAGCTTCCTATTAAAATTTGGCAATTATAAGGAATTGAAACATTGAAGTGTTGCTAGTCAACTTTTTAAAACGTATGTTGCTCCCTGCTTAGCTTTTATAGGTGAGTACCTTACCAGTAAGTTACTGGTGTCTGAAAAATTAGCTGGCTTTTCTGATTATGGGTGTTAAAAGTTGAAAAATGTATGCACAATAAGACTTCTAAGTACAAGTAGTTCTAAGTAGTGAGATGTAGTACAGACTTAGTTTTCTGGTGGCCATTCACTGTTTATCCACAGTGTTGATCTTTTTAAATATGGAAAAGACAACTGAAGTTGCAGGTGTTTGGAAGGTTGAACACATGGAGAATAAGACTGGTGGATTGGAACTGAATTTACACAGATAGGGAGGGAATGGGAGTTTGAAAGGCAAGAACTTGGGAGGAAGGTAGTTAGCTTTCCTTCCCAAGGAAGTGGTGGCTGAACTGATGGGACTGGATAGAGAAGCTGGTGGTGCAGATACAAGTGTCCTTAGTGAAGATAGAAGAAGAGCTGTGAAATAACTTTAGCAAGAAACCAAGACAAAAGGGCACTCTGGAATTGGGCGTACAGTCAGCAGTTTAGGGACAAGAATGGCTGGGAAGTATGTACTGAGAGGCCAGAGAAGGGAGGAGGAGTAAATTGCTTGAGAAGCCAGAACTACAAAACAAGGATTGTCTGGGCAAAGAAGTAGTATTTCACACATGGGAATTTGTTGTTTGAATTGTTTAATTTTTTTTCCTTTAAACTGAGGAAATCATATATTGTAGGAAAAAAAAAAAAGCTCAGAAATGCTCTTGCAAGACCAAACGGTAGGGAGTTCTGTAGTTCAGATTCTGTGTAGTCTGCATTTGGCATCTTTGTGAAACGCACTGTGGTAGTCTTTAAGTCTGTTGACACTATTCATTTCCTACAACAAGATGCCTATTTGACTGACTGTGGAGAATGAAAATAGCCTCCTTAATAGAGATTTAAAACTCCCTCCCCCCCCCCCCGGTTAGATAGAATTCTTAATTTCCTCACAGACTTTTCTGTAGTATGTACTGTAATATTGGAATGCTTTACAAATACTTCTAAAAATGTTTTTGAAGAAAGTGTCATCTTGCAAGTTAGAAACTGAGATGCAAAAGTTCTGGTAGAAGTCTAGAAAGCTTTGAGTTGATGCTGTGTTGAATGTTCTGTTTTAGAGGGGTTTATAAAATTAATCTTCAACGTTTTAAACAGTATGAGTTTTAACATACAGAAATGCATTTCATATATCTTCTTAAGCATTGTCTTGTAAAACAGCTGTCACAGTGTAGTAAGTAAAATTGTAATCTTGATTTTTGCATTATAATAAAAAGATTTGGAATGAGATCAAAAAGGGTTTTTGCTGTTGTGATACTGTTGTTGGGCAAGTCAGCCCCTCAGTGTCAATCACAAGTTGGAGATGTGTGAGCATACAAAGTGGAACTCAACTCCTGTAGTGCTGAGAAAGGGATTCATATAGGTTAGTCAATAGAAAATATTGAAGAGTTTTTTTTTTTTTTTTTTTTTTTTTTTTACCTCCTAAAAGAGAGTTTGAATCAGTTTATTTGATATTCATATTCTCTCTTTAAGGCTCTTTCCCTGTTCTAATGAATTTTCTTTACATTGTGATGTATTACTCCTTCAACAACAGAAGGGAATGCTTGATACCCCATAAAATCTTGGAGCCAATGGAAAACTCTAATGGATAGTGACAAATGTATGTTTCAACCTCCTGTTACTGAGGAGGATGTTAGAATCTGGGTGTGAGAAAAATTGCAATAATTTTCTGCAGACAGAATATTCTGTGAAGCTATTTTATTCACGATTGCAATGGTGGGCGTCCTGCCAATAGGAGCACATTATAGTAAGCATATCATAACCTTTTATTCCCTATTACCCAACACCTGATTTACCTCCCCTGTTTCCTCATTGACTGAGTGCTACAGGTTCACAAGCTACTCGACGTTCCTCTATACCATATATGTACATTTTTTTGATCAGCCCTTTAATTTCTCCTTTTCCTTTTTTTTTCTCCTTTCTTATGTTTAGAGAACTTGTGACCTTTGTTTTTTTTACTGTTCTCACTGCTCATCCTGTTTTTCTCAGCTATCCTCCTTATTTTGGGACAGTGGGACCTTCCCCTTATCTGCTTAACATACTCCCCACTGCTATGCCACACAATCACTTTTGAATGCAAGGTTAGTGGAATTTTCCACTGCAAAAACATCTTCTACTGCAAAAACACAACTTTGTTTCTCACAATTCCCCCCTCTTCTTTTCTTACTCCTATTGTTGTTTTTGCACCTCTTCACATACCCCACTTTTTAGTTTTTCCAACATTAACGCGCAATATTCTTCGGATGTCACGGGGGATGACAGATACACAGTGCCGTTGTTATAACAATACCAACAAATAGTTGTTTGAGCCAATTCCATTTAGGTAACCACGAAGTTAGTTTCTCCCAAATGTTTCTAAATCCCCAGGAAGTGTCATCATGATTTACTCTATGTAGGATCTTGTATTTTTTTTCCCCAAATATTTTTGAGATCAGTCAAATTAATCCCATTTGATCTACATATATACAGCAACTAGCATTAATTACAGTGCACGCTCCTCCTTGTGAGGTTAGCAATAAATCTAATACCATTCGATTCCAGAGTACTATTTTTCCAAACTTGTTAACTCCTCTTGTAATGCCTGGACTGTATCCAGAGTGTGGTTTTCTAGTTCATCAATTGTAGCTGAGATATTTACAATAGCTTTTTCTAATTCACTCACCCCTTACCATGGTAGAAACCACCTTGCAAAATGGTGAAATCCCTTGTTTCTTTTTACCAGAGGATTTTCTGGAGTTCTTTTAACTCTGTGTGGGATGTCAGGAGGGCTTTGGCTCTGTGAATCTTCAACAGTAGTTATATTTAGAATTACTGCCTCCAGGGTGTAAGCTCCCTTCCACCCCAGGGGCAACACCTTCCTAGCTTTATTGCCACATAGCCAGTACCACCCCTTGCCATTTGCAGCAGGCCATCCGGTTACAGGATTCTCATGTTGTATCTGGTGTGCATTATAAAGGTTAGCATCCCTGTAGCTACCGTATTCGGTACAGTATGGATAATTCCCTACTTCATGGATAATACCTCTACATCCAGGGTCAGTACTATTGCCCCCTGAGTTTATATCAATGTTGTCTAAGAAGAATCTTTGATAACACGTCATATTGTAGCCAGGATTATGTGTAGGGAGCTCAACTTCAAAATCTATTCCTTCCCATGACTAAGTATGATCTGTCATTTTTAGAAATCTAGAGAATCCAGACACAGTTGCTGCTGGAAATAGCAATCAGGGACAAGGCCTTTTCAGTCTTTCTAGGCATCTGGGTGCAATTCCAACAATTATTTTGAGATAGAACTCGAGAGATGTTCTGGATTAATTGGAAATGCTGATTTTTTTCCCTCCATCCTATCACTAATCCACTGAGAATAGGTATTACTAAAATAAACTTAAAATATATCATTCCTATATATATAATATATACACACACCCCTGTAATAATTAAGATAACAAAAATCACAAACTAATAAGGATTCTTCTGGTGGGGATTAAATACCCAATCCCCCCCCCCTTCTTTCTTTTTCTCCCACTTCCAGGGAGTGTTCCCTGGAAACACTCCAGTTCTGTGTAATTCAATCCCTTTTACTCATTAATTCATTAAGAATTCTTCTAAGGAGCAGTTAAAGGTTTACAATAGATAGCTTTAACAGTTTTAACCTTAAAAGTCTTTGTTAATGCAGTCTCTCAGGTATCAGGGTTAACTTTTACTTTTACCCAGGTATGAGTCCACCCTTTCTCAGCCGTTCTTACTGTCGTCTCAGTAGTCAGGAGCACTTGGAACAGTCCGTCCCGCTCAGGTTGCAGCTTTGATTCTCTCCATGTTCGCATCAGAACCCAATCTCCTGCTCGGAATGGATGGATCAGGACTTCCAAGGGTGGGGTTTGAGCTAACAGTCCATGGGTCCTGAGAGATGACAAAGAGGATGACAGCCTGAGTATATAGTTCTTAAGAAAAGCATTCTTTGCCTCAAACTGAGGGAATCCATTCCCTTTGTCCATGTACAGCAATCCAAATAATATTTCATATGGTGAAACTTCCACATCTTTTCTTGATGCAGTTTGAATTCGGAGAAGTGCCAAAGGTAAGCACTTCATTTGGGGAAGCTGAGTTTCCAGAACTTAGTCAATTGCTTCTCTACTGTCTGATCCGCTCCACCCTTCCAGAAGAGGAAGGATGCCAAGGAGTGTGAAATTTCCACTTAGTTCCTAGAGTCCACATTAGCCCTTGCAATAATTCTGACATAAAGTGATTTCTTTGATCAGTCAATATTTTCAACAATTCCATACCTGGAAGTTATTTGTTCTAGAATTACTTTTGTGACTATGTTCACATTAGCAGATACTGAAGGGAAAGCTTCCACCCACCCTGACAAATGATTGACCAAGACTAATAAGTATTTAAATCTACCTACTCTAAGAAGTTCTGTAAAATCTACCTGTATGTTTTGGAAGCGTTGAATTCCTGGTTCTCGCCCCCCTTGGTCTGACTGCAGATAATTTTCCTCTTTACCTTTTGACATACTACACAGCTCCTGCGTACTTGTTCAGCCAGAGTATATCTATTCCTACACATACTTATTTCCATAGCACAGCGTCACATGTTGCTTGAATTCCCCAATGACCCTCTTGATGTAAAACAGTTAATATTTGCCTCATTAGCACATTATTCAGCATTTCTCTCCCATCAGGGATTATCCGTTTTCCTTGGGACTTTGTGACTCCTAATTCCTTAAAAATCTCTTTCTCTTAAAACTTTTTACTTCTTTTTAATTTTGGTTTATTTTTGGGTAGGGGTAGCTCAACAATTCCCTGAATCCTCTCTGGATTTATTCTTCGTTCCCCCTCAGACACTAGATGCCCTAGATACTTCTCTTTCTATTAATTGTAATTTATTTTCCAATACTTTCAAGCCCTGTTTTCCCAGAAGGTTGAATAGCTTGTTGTTAGCTTCCTTCACAACTGTTTTCTCCTGTCCTGACAATAAATAAAAGATCATCCACATATTGTAACAGTAACACCTCCTTTGGAGGTTGGAATTATTCCAAAATTTGTTCTGGAACTTGCCCAAATAAATTGGTGGCCCTGTGAACCCCTGAGGTAAAACTGTCCATCTGTATTGCTGCTTCCGCCTCATTTCAGAGTCTTTCCACTTGAAGGCAAATGTATCTTTGCTCCCAGGGCCTGACAGCACCCCATTAATAACACTGTTGCTCCAGCCTAACAATTTACTTTTTGAATGCCCAGTTTAATCATCAAATCCCTTCCCAATAAGTTAGTCCCTGCCTCGGGTGCATACAATAATTGCCCAGTGATCATTCTATTCCTAGTCTCAGCTTGGTGTCCCCCAAAAGTGGCACTGTTATCCCAGTCCCTTCTACCCCCATCACATTTAGGGTTTCATTAGTTAATTTAAGCTTTGATGCTTTACAGGCCAGTAATGACCTAGCTGCCTCATTGCATTGGGTTCACATGGTAAGGTTCTGGTAGCAGGGGGGCTGCAGTAGTAGCCCCTGTGAGAAGAATCCAGCAGCTGCCCTGTGGCAGATAAGGGACAGTTTCAGCCAGCCCCAAAGGGGCCCACCGCTGCCCAGAGCCAAACCATGAGTTTGTTCCTCTGTGAGAGCGCACCCAAGAAAAGGAAACAAAACAAAACCTGCTGCTCAACTGCATCTGGGAGAGTGAGGAGTGAGAAACCTTCCTGCAGACACCAAGGGCAGTGCAGAGGAGGGGGAGGAGGCACTACAGGTGCCGGAGCTGAAGCCCCCCTGCGTCCTGTGGAGAGACCCCTGGTGGAGCAGGTGGACTACCCCTCCCCGCAGCCCATGGTGTACCACAGTGGAGGAGATCTCCACGCTGCAGCCTGTGGAGAGGAGCCCATGCTCAGGGAGGGGTCCCCAGGGGGTCCCAAGGCAGACCTACCCCCTCCTGACAAATAGACCCCGTAGCACAGACCTACATATGGAGCAGCTCCCGAAGAGCCCATTTTTTGCTGCCCATGGAGAAACCCACACAGGACCAGCCCAGGAAGGTTTGCATCCCACAACAGGGACCTCACACCAGAGCAGGGGGGAGAGCAACTGTCAAGGAGCAGTGGAAACGAAGCACCACAGACTGACTGCAGCCCCCACTGGCAGCCCCCCCCACTGCTCAGGGCAGGGAAGAGGAGGAAGAGAGTGGATGGGGGAAGGTGCCCCCAGCTCGTTTCCTTGTTTCTCACTGCTCCAGCTAATCAGCAATAGGTAATAAATTTTATTAATCTTCCTATGCTAAGTCTGTTTTGCCCATGATGATGATGGTAGAGTGATCCACATTGAGGTACACTTGAGGAACCCTTGAGATACACTTTTTCATTTATCAGGAAACTAGCTTTCTGAGAAGCCCCGACTCCCTATTCTGAATTTATAACAGAAATCTCTTCTCCTTCTTCCACTTTGGATATTCCGATTTGAATTGGCTGGCCTGGACACACTTAAAACATCTTCTCAAAGCCTGTCCCTGCTAGGATTTAGGTTGTAACACGGGTAGCTTTCCTTGCCTGCCAATCCTTCGTCTCTCTTCTCCTTTCTGTCCTGGGCCTGATTCCTCCTGAAAGTCCTTCTGTCTCCAACCCTCTGCCTCAGTACCCAGTACGCTGTGAATACCATTAGTTTTGCTCTTTGCTTTTCCTTCTCATCTCACCTCCTGGTCATACACCTTCATGCTACCTATACTGTTAACTCTATCATCCCACCTTCTGGAGCTTTTTCTGTGTATCTATCTGGCCAGGCTTTAATCACAAAATGAACTTTCAAGAGCCCTTGGGATACCGGGTCCTCAGGATTCATCCCTGAGTACTTTCTCATTCTGGCACCAAGTCTCTCATATGATTTCTGTGTTGTGGGTTGTTATCTCGGTTAAGCAGATATCTCTGCTCCATCGGAATTACTCTCGGTCTGGGGGGGGTGTTAGTTTTTTCCCATTCTTGCATAGCTGCCTGCCGAATCATTCCCCTCCTAAACGTTCTTCTCCAGTAAATAACATACTCAAGATTGGCATTTCTACCCCCCCGGAGGAATACCAATTAGGCCTTAGAAACGGATTTGACTGTTCTGCTAGGCCCTCAATTAAAGACTTCATTTCCTTCTTAAAACTCCTAACCTCTATGCTGGGGGAGTTCTAAGGGGGGAGTTCACATAACATATTTGTCCTTGTCCTGCTGGAACCTCCCTAAGAGGATACACAGTTAGTGTTAGTACTGTTAGTATCAGGGAAACTCTCTCTCTTCTACATTGTTCTAATTCTTGCCACAGCTTGGAGCGCATTCCCTCTCCACGGACAGCGTCAATTGCAGTCCCTGTCTTCCCTCCTGGAGGCTGCTGCCACTGGGGCAATATTAGGATTATAGGGAGCATAACTTGATTCCTCCTCAGAAAAAGGAGTCTTATTGTTTACATATAAACTTAAAGCCTGAATTTTCATCAGACCTGTATTGCAATGGTGGGCGTCCTGCCAATAGGAGCTCATTATAGTAAACATATCATAACCTTTTATTCCCTATTACCCAACACCTGATTTACATCCTGTTTCCTCATTGGCTGAGTACTACAGGTTCACAAACTATTCGACGTTCCTCTATACCATATATGTACATTTTTTTGATCAACCCTTTAATTTCTCCTTTTCCTTTTTTTCTCCTTTCTTATGTTTAGAGAACTTGTGATTTTTTTTTTTTCCTAACTGTACTCACACTGCTCATCCTGTTTTTCTCAGCTATCCTCCTTATTTTGGGACAGTGGGACCTTCCCCTTATCTGCTTAACATACTCCTCACTGCTATGCCGCACAATCACTTCTGAATATGCAAGGTTAGTGGAATTTTCCACTGCAAAAACACCTTCTATTGCAAAACCACAACTTTGTTTCTCACATTGGTATCCCGAACAAGTGCTCTTCTCCTCTTGCTGAGATTTTAAGTGAAGAGGTGAAGATGATGGCTAGTATGTGGTGTGAAGTACTCAGTTCTCTGTTAGGCATGTTGGAAGCATGTGTGTGTGTAACTGGACTTTTCTTACTCTGAGGTTCTTGCCCAGGCTTAGGTGCAAAAGGTGTTGAACTGTTTAGCCCTGCAAAATATAGGGTGGTTCTGGAATAGACTGAAGCAAAGCTGTAGGTGAACTTTATTGGTGATAATTTAGGTGACTAATGGCTTAGATGGAGAGTTGTAGGAACACGCTGTGTACTCTAGGGTTGCTATTATAAAAGGAGAGAGCAGTGTTTGTCTCAATCAAAACTGTTGAAGGTCTCCTACCTACACCTAATTACTGATACAGATGTGAATTTGAACAAGTATATTGTGGTTTAAACTGGCAGGCAGCTAAGCACCACATAGCCATTTACCACCACCACCACTCCCCGCAGCGGGATGAGGGAGAGAATGGGGGGGTGAGGTAAAAGCTCATGGCTTGAGATAAAGACAGTTTAATAGGACAGAAAAGGAAGGGAAAATAATAATAGTAATAATAAAAGAATATACAAAGCAAGTGATGCACAGTGCAATTGCTCACCACCCACTGACTGATGCCTAGCCAGCCCCCAAGCAGCCATCCCCCCGACCCTGGCCAGCCCCCCCATATTAAGTGTTCAGCATAATGTCATATGGTATGGAATATCCCTTTGGCCAGTTTGGGTCAGTTGTCCTGGTTCTGTTCCCTCCCAGCTGCTTGTGCACCCCCTGCCTCTTCACTGGCAGGTCAGCACGAGAAGCTGAAAAGTCCTTGACTTAGTGTAAGCACTGCTCTGCAACAACTACAACATCAGTGTGTTATCAGCATTATTGCCATCCTAAATCCAAAACACAGCACCTTACCAGCTACTAGGAAGAAAATTAGCTCTATCCCAGCTGAAATAAGTTCAAAGTCTTCTGAGAAGGACAGTAAAAATGGATGAAATAACTCATTCTATGATGTATTAATTTTGACATCCAGTTAGAAGATATTATAAAGCTCGTTTTAGATAGATGCAGATAACTCTCTTAAGCAAGAACAGAAAAACGTCATCTGTTTTATGATTGTCAAGCTTACATGCTTATGGTGTTTTATAATGAAAAACAATTGGATGTACTTTAAAAATATATACATTAAAACTTTTTTACTAAAATGACATTCATCTCAGTAGAATTCAGCTTAGTTTCATGCACATGATTGGGATGAATATATATTCTGTAAATCAAGTTGCGTACAGGCTCATTAGTGGGGTTGCATGTCTCCTTTAAGTTTACTTCTGCAAATGCTTTGCCTTCAGTGGGTTTACGCAGGTATATTTACTTGAAACTAATGCATAATCGATATATTTGCTTCCTGAAATAATTTAGAATTCTCAGTGGGAATTTAGGTTAGTCCCTAAATATTAGGGTATTCAAATATAGTAAAATACTTAGTCACTGAACTCAATGATTATAAATTGGCACACAGAAGCCCAAGAACGGCTTTTATTTTTCTTTAAATAATATATAATCATTTTATAGATTAGATTTATCCAATTAAGACCAACAGTAACTTCAATGATTCTTTCATAGTTGCTTAGTATTGTTCTTATTAATTTGGGTTTTGTCATGATCCTTGTTAAACATGTTATTAATCTTTATAAGATTAAGATTTTTTTGTGGGGGTTGTGATCTGGAGTGCTGATTGCTAAAATGTAGTAGTAGGCTCTCGCTTGTCTTCTATTTGCAATAACTTCCTGAATTCTGAGCATAGTTTAATAAATTCAGCACTCATGTAGCTTAGTAGCATACTCATCAGTGGTTTATTACTGTAACGTTAGCTAACTTCAGGTAACTTGAAAGAATTTTTATAATCACTTGCGTAAAAGGCTTATATATATAATTGGATAATAATCCAGTTCACAGAATGTTAGGGATTGGAAGGGACCTTGAAAGATCATCTAGTCTAATCCCCCTGCCAGAGCAGGAACACCTAAATCATGTCACACAGGAACACGTCCAGGCGGGTTTTGAATGGCTCCGGAGAAGGAGACTTTACAACCCCCCTGGGCAGCCTGTTCCAGTGTTCTGTCACCCTCAGTGTAAAAAAGTTTTGTTTCATGTTTAAGCAGAACCTCCTATGTTCCAGCTTGCCCCTTGTCCTATCATTGGATGTCACTGAGAAGAGCCTGGCTCCATCTTCCTGACATACCCTCAAGGTCACCCCTCAGTCTCCTCTTCTCCAAGCTAGAGACCCATCTCCCTCAGCCTTTCCTCATAAGGGAGATGCTCCACTCCCTTAATCATCCTCGTGGCTCTGAGATGGACGCTCTCAAGCAGTTCCCTGTCCTTCTTGACCTGAGGAGCCCAGAACTAGATGCAGTATTCTAGATGTGATATCACCAGGGCAGAGTAGAGGGGGAGGAGAACGTCTCTTAGACCTATTAACCACACCCCTTCTAATACACCTCAGGATACCATTGGCCTTCTTGGCCACAAGGGCACAGGATAACGCCAAGGATAAGTTGTTCCATCACCTTATCAGGGATGGAGGTGAGGCTGAATGGTCTATAGTTACCTGGGTCCTCCTTCTTGCCCTTTTTGAAGACTGGAGTGACATTTGCTTTCTTCCAGTCCTCAGGCACCTCTCCCGATGCCCATGACTCATCAAAGATGATGGAGAGTGGCCTAGCAATGACTTCTGCCAGCTCCCTCAGCACCCGTGGATGCATCATCAGGACCCATGGACTTCTGGATGTCCAGCTTGCTTAATTGGTCCTTAACCCAGCCCTCATCAACCAAGGCAACTTCCTTTATTCCAACTTCCTCTGGGGCCTTAGGGGTATGGGGCTCCTCAGGAGAGCCTCTGATATTATAGATCGAGACAAAGAAGGCATAACTCCGCCTTCTCTTTATCTTCTGTCACCAGGGCACCCACCTCGTTCATCAGTGGGCCTACATTGCCTCTAGAGTTAGTTTTATCTGCAATGTATTTGAAGAACCCCTTTCTGTTGTCCCTGACCTCTCTAACAAGGTTTAATTCTAAGGAAGCCTTAGGTTTCCTAGTTGCCTCCCTACATCCTCTGACAACAGCCTTATATTCCTCCCAAGTGGCCAGCCCCTCCTTCCATGATCTGTAGACTCTCCTCTTCCACTTGAGTTTGCCCAGCAGTTCCCTGTTTAACTATGCAGGTCTCCTGGCTCTCTTTCAAGCAATCCTTGAATGCTAACCAACTATCTTGGGCTCCTTTTCCTTCAAGTACCTTGTCCCATGGGGTTTCCCCTAGCAAATGCTTGAAAAGGCCAAAGTTGGCCCTAATGAAGTCCAGGGTTTCAATTCTGCTCAGTATTCTGTTCCTGACACGAGATCCTGAACTCTACCCATCTCATGGTTGCTGCAACCAAGGCTGCCCTCAACCTTCACCTCTTCAACCAGCCCCTCCTTGTTAGTGAGGACAAGATCCAGCAGCGCTCCTCTCCTAGTTGGCACATCCACCATTTGCATCAGGAAGTTATCATCAATACACTGAAGGAACCTCCTGGACTGCGGATGGCTGGCTGAGTAGGCCTTCCAGCAAATGTCAGGGTAGTTGAAATCCCCCACAATAACCAGGGCCTGTGACCGCGAGGTTGCTATCAGCTGCCTGTAGAAGGCCTTGTCAACTTCCTCCTCGTGATCTGGTGGCCTGTAATAGACACCCACAACAGTATCTACCATGCCAGCCTTAAGACTCACAGACTCTCAACTCGCTCCTCATCTGCCCCTGGACAGTACTCAATACAATGCAGATGCTCTCTTGCGTAAAAAGCGACTCCGCCACCTCACCTTGCTGGCCTGTCTTTCCTGAGCAGGCCATACCTATCCATGACCACATTCCAGTCATGTGACCTGTCCCACCATTTCTCTGTAATTGCCACCAGTTCATAATCTCCAGATCGAACACGGATTTCTAACTCCTGCTTATTCCCCATGCTGCGTGCATTGGTGTACAGGCACTTCAGGGAGCGAGCTGAGCATGCTGATTTCACCCTTGGGGGGTGGGAGGTCACCCGGTCTTCATCACTGGTAGAGCACTGCCACACCACTGCAAGCCCAGCTACAACCCCATCCCCCTTCAGATCTAGTTTAAAGCTTTCCAAACGAGCCCTGCTAATTCATGTCCCAGAACCCTTTTGCCCCTGTGAGATAAACCTTTCCTGCGTTACTACTGTCACGCCTGGTGTCTTATAAATCCAGACATTATCAAAGAACTCAAAGCCCTGCCTGTAGCGCTGGTCATTTATGGACCGTCCGTCTGGGTCGCCACAGTCTTTTTGGAGTGAGATTTCTGCTTAGTGGACACCATGGTAGATGGGTGATCTTGCAGACTGCCAAGAGTTGGTGCAGAGGTCCCATGCCTTGCCACACCAGCTCCACACTGGTGTGCACGTGCTGGTTGCCCCTCCCTGCTCGTGGTGCAGTGAGTAAACATTAGGAATAATTAGGAGTGGAGGGAGATAAAGTCCTTTGTAATATGAAGCTGCCAAGTACAAATGTAAATTAATATGGGATATGAGATAGCAAATTAGTACAATAAAGAATGCTACTGTGAGCATAAACTTGTGTCACAATTATAAATATCATGTGTGGCTAATAAAACAGAAGGAAGGGATGCCATCCAAAGGGACCTGGACGTGCTGGAGAAGTGGGCCCACATGAACCTAATGAGGATCAACAAGGCCAAGTGCAAGGTGCTGCACCTGGGTCAGGGCAATCCCAGACAGGAGTACAGACTGGGAGAAGAACTCATTGAGAGCAGCCCTGCAGAGAAGGACTTGGGGGTTCTGGTGGACGAAAGGTTCAACATGAGCCAGCAGCGTGTGCTTGTAGCCCAGAAGGCCAACTGCATCCTGGGCTGCATCAAAAGAGGAGTGGCCAGCAGGTCAAGGGGGGTGACTGTCCCCCTCTACTCTGCCCTTGTGAGGCCCCACTTGGAGTCCTGCATCCAGGTCTGGGGTCCCTGGCACAAGAAGGATGTGGAGCTGTTAGAGTGGGTCCAGAGGAGGGCCATGAAGATGATCAAGGGGCTGGAGCACCTCTCCTATGAAGAGGGGCTGAGAGAGCTGGGGATGTTCAGCCTGAAGAAGAGAAGACTCCGGGGGGACCTCATTGCAACCTTCCAGTGCTTGAAGGGTACTTATAAAAGAGATTGAGAGCTACTCTGCTCAATCAGATATTGACAGGATGAAGGGGAATGGTTTTAAACTAAAAGAGGGGAGATTTAGAATAGAGGTTAGGAGAAAAAATTTCACTCAGAGGGTGGTGAGGCAGTGGAATGGGTTGCCCAGAGAGGTTGTAGGTGCCCCATCCCTGGAGGTGTTCAAGACCAGGTTAGATGAGGCCCTGGGCAACCTGATCTAGTGGGTGGTGTCCCTGCCTATGGCAGGGGGGATTGGAACTAGATGATCTTTGAGGTCCCATCCAATCCAAGCCATTCTATGATTCTATGCGTACCAAAGCATTCAGGCAGTCATGTTAAATGTGTTCTGGGAAGGCTGCTTGTGGTTCTACAAGCCCTAATTTATGATCTCCCATGGCAACTGTTAAAGAGGAAGAAAGGATTATGAATTGAGATGCATGCCTGGATCATGTTTCACGAGCTTAATTTTTTTTTTATTTTTTTAGATTAAACAGCAGTATCTCTCTATGTTGCCACAGGAACAGATTTTTTTCCTTGTTGCTGCTTCTTAGCTGCTTTCCTCTCAGTGTTGTTTTATCACAGAAGTTGGTGGTAGGTTCGACATTACAGTACTAGGAAACAGGACAAGAACTCGGTAGTTTGAAACTATGGATAAATGGCTAGCAAAGGTTAGTGTCCCTATCTGTATAGGTACCTCAGCATCTGATGTAAGAAGGGAAGACAAACTGAGAAATAGCTACTCTGTATTGTTACTTGAGTATATGTGTGTGATGGTTTTACTCGGGTGGGCGACCGAGCTCCACCACAACCGCTCTCTCACTCCCCCTCCTCAAAGAGGAACAGGGAGAAAATACGATGAAAGGGGCTCGAGGGTTGAGATGAGGACAAAGGAGATCACGCAGTAATTATCGTGACGGGCAAAACAGACTCAGCATAGGGAGACAGTAAGATTTATTGCCTATTACTAACGAGCTAGAGAAGTGAGAAACAAAGGAAAAAAAAACACAAAAGCACCTTCCCTCCCCCATCCGCACTCTTCCACCTTTTCCCCCCGAGCGGCGCAGGGGAACGGGGGAATGGGGGTTATGGTCAGTCTATAGAAATTCTTCTCTGCTGCTCCTTCTTGGTCACTCTTGTCCCCTGTGCCGTGGGGTCCCACCCACGGGATGCAGTCCTTGCCGAACTGATCCGGCGTGGGCTTCCCACAGGCAGCAGCTCTTCAAGAACTGCTCCAGATATGGGTCCGTACCACGGGGTCCATCCCTCAGGAGCACACTGCTCCAACCTGGGTCCCCCACGGGCAGCAGCTCCTGCCAGGTCACCTGCTCCTGCGTGGGCTCCTCTCCACGGGCTGCAGGTCCGGCCCGGAATCTGCTCCGGCAGGGGTCTTCCACAGGCCGCAGTCTCCGTCAGTGCAGGTCCACCTGCTCCACCGTGGTCTCCTTCACGGGCTGCAGCATGGAACCCTGCTCCACCGTGGTACTCCATGGGCTGCAGGGGGACAGCCTGCTTCACCATGGTCCTCACCACAGGCCGCAGGGGACTTCTGCTCCAGCACCTGGAGCACCTCTCCCCCTCCTTCTTTGCTGACCTTGGCGCCTGCAAGGCTGTTCTTCACTCCTCTCACTCTCCCAGCTGCTGTGTGGCGCAGCGTTTTTTTTTCCTGTCTTAAATATGCTCTCACAGAGGCGCAAAACAACATAACTTATTGGCTCAGCTCTGGTCAGCAGTGGGGCTCTTACCAAACATGGGGCAGCTTCTAGATCCTTCTCACAGAAGCCACACCTATGGCCCCCTGCTACCAAAACCTTGCCACATAAACCCACTACAATGTGTCAGTCTTGATGACAGTTTAAAGTAGTTGAGGCCTGATCCATTTCACCTGCTTCTGGTCTCTTTAAATTACACGTGAATAAAACTAGAAGGGTGTCATGCTTTGTTTTGATGCTTCTGTATTACCAGAGTTTTTCCATAAAGATTTGTAGCTTCTGGAGATCTTCTTTGTGCTAAAGTAATTTCCAGTTTGGAAAAAAAGCAAATTGATTCTATTCCTTCTACAATAGCAAAGCTACAGAGGACTGAGAATCTTTTCCAAATTTTGCCTCTTACTCTTGTGACACAATGTTAATGTCTTACACTAAAAATATCATAGAATCATAGAATATCCTGAGTTGGAAGGGACCCACAAGGATCATCGAGTCTTAACTCCTGGCTCCACACAGGTCTACCCAAACTTCAGATTGTGTCAGAGCATAGTCCAAATGCTTCTTAAACTCCAACAGGCTTGGTGCCGTGTCTATCCCTGTTCCCCAGATTAAGGTACCTTTCTAAAAGGAGGGTGTATATCACCTGTAACGTAGGGAAGACTGCAAAGATCATTGAGGGGAGTCTCAATTCATCCTGCTCCTCCCAGTTTGATGTCAGTGATAGATGCCCAGAGCCTGGAGAAAAGGGTTGCACACAGGTCAGCAGGAGAGCACCCAAAGTGTAGTACAAAGGAAGTCCAGCCAGTAAGTCAGCTTCAGCGGGGGCCCAAATCAAACGTCTCTATGCTAACACACATAGCATGGGGAATAAACATGTGGAGTTAGAGATGAACGCACGCCTGCAGGGCTATAACCTCATGGCATTATGGAGACGTGGTGGGATGGCTCCCATGATTGGAATGTTAGGATGGAAGTATACAGGCTCTTTAGGAAGGACAGGCAGGGATGGTGAGGAGGGGGCATCGCCTTCTATGTCAATGAGCAGCTGGAGTGCATGGAGCTCTGCCTGGGGGTAGGTGAGGAGCTAACAGAGTTTATGGGTCTGGATTACAGGGAGGGCAGGGACAGGGGACATTATAGTGGGAGTGTACTACAGGCTGCCTGATCAGGAAGACCAAGCAGATGAGGCCCTCTATAGACAGATAGAAGCAGTCTCACATTTGCAAGCCCTGGTTCTCACGGGGGACTTCAACCACCCTGATGTCTGCTGGAGGGATGGCCCAGCAGGGCATAGGCAATCCAGGAGGATCCTGGAATGCATTGATGATAACTTCCTTCTCCAAGTGATAGAGGAAGCAAAGAGGAGAGGTGCTATGCTGAACCTCATTCTCACCAACAAGGAGGTGCTGGTGGGGATTGTGAAGCACAAGGACAGCCTTGGCTGCAGTGACCATGAAATGGTGCAGACCTGAGGGCAGCAAGGAGGGAGTACAGCAAGCTTGCTACCCTGGACTTTGAGAGAGCAGGTTTTTGCCTCTTCAGGGATCTGCTTGGTAGAGTACCATGGGACAAAGCCCTGGAGGGAAGAGGGGCTGAAGTAAGCTGGTTAATATTCAAGAATCACCTTCTCCAAGCTCAGGAGCGATGCATCCCAACGAAGAGGAAGTCAGGCAAAAATGCCTGGATGGATGAACAAGGAGCTCCTGACCAATCTCAAGCAGAAAAAGGAGGCCTACAGAGGGTGGAAGCAAGGACAGGTAGCCTGGGAGTGATACAGAGAAATTGTCCAAGCAGTCAGGGATCAGGTTAGGAAAGCTAAAGCCAAGACAGAATTAAATCTGGCCAGGGACGTCAAGGGCAACAAGTAAGGCTTCTATAGGTATGTCAGTCATAAAAGGAAGACTACGGAAACTGTGGGCCCTCTCTGGAAGGGAATAGGAGACCTGGTCACCTGGAATATGGGGAAGGCTGAGGTACTCAATGACTTTTTTGCCTTGGTCTTCACTGACAAGAGCTCCAGCCACATAGCCTGGGCCCCAGAAGGCAAAGGCAGGGTCTGGGAGAACTGCCCATTGTAGGAGAAGATTGTGCTCGAGATCGTCTAAGGAACCTGAAGGTGCACAAGTCCATGGGACCAGATGAGATGTATCTGCGAGTCTTGAGGGAACTGGTGGAGGAAGTTGCTAAGCCACTATCCATCATATGTGAGAAGTCGTGGCAGTCCGGTGAAATTCCCACTGACTGGAGGAGGAGAAACATAACCCCCATTTTTAAAAAGGGGAAAAAAAGGAAGACCTAGGGATCTACAGGCCAGTCTGTCTCACCTCTGTGCCTGGCAAGATAATGGAGCAAATCCTCCTGGAAACTGTGCTAAGGCAGATGGAAAACAATGAGGTGATTGGTGACAGCCAACATGGCTTCACTAAGGGCAAGATGGCCTGACAAATCTGGTGGCCTTCTACAATGGGGTTACAGTATTGGCAGATAGGGGAAGAGCAACTGATATCATCTACCTGGATTTGTGCAAAGCATTTGACCCCAACAATATCCTTGTCTCTAAATTGGAGAGACATTGATTTGATGTATGGACCGCTTGGTGGGTAAGGAATTGGCTGGATGGTTACACTCAAAGAGTTGGGATCCATGGCTCAATGTTCACAGGTGGAGACTAGGGACAAGTGGCGTTCCTCAGGGGTTGGTACTGGGACCGTCGCTGATTAACATCTTTGTTAATGACATGGCCAGTGAGATTGAGTGCACCCTCAGCAAGTTTGCTGATGACACCAAGCTGTGTGGTGCGGTTGACACACTGGCGGGAAGGGATGCCATCCAGAGGGACCCAGACAGGCTTGAGAGGTGGGCCTGTGTGAACCTCATGAAGTTCAGCAAGGCCAAGTGCAAGGCCCTGCACCTTGGCCAGAGCAATCCTAAGCACAAATACACCCTGGGTGGAGAATGCATTGAGAGCAGCCCTGAGGAGAAGGACCTGGGGGTGTTGGTGGACTAGATGCTCAACATGAGCTGGCTTGACGGGGGAAGGAGGGGAGTTAGAAGTGACAGAGAAGGGCTTGGGGATGTTGTCACTGCTATCACTATTGAAGATAGTAGGGAAAAACTTCCGAGTTGTCCCATAGGATCGTCCGAGGGCTCCTCAGAGAAGGTAATGATCCCGATACTTCGTCTGGAATCTTCTTCTTGCATCCCTCTAGGGGTAACTGCACCTGCTGCTTCCCTAAATTGCCTGTATACCAATGCCCAAAGCATGGGAAATAAACAGGAGGAGCTTGAGATCTGTGTACGGTCACGGAGCCACAATCTTGTTGCGATCACAGAGAGACATGGTGGGACAGCTCGCATGACTGGAATGCTGTCATGGAGGGCTATGTCCATTTTAGGAAAGACAGGCTGGGGAAGCGGAGGGGAGAAGTTGCCCTTTATGTGAGGGAGCAATTAGAGTGTACCCAGCTCCACTTGGGGGAGGGAGATGAAGCAGCAGAGAGCTTGTGGGTGAGAAGGGGTGGGCTGGTGTGGGTGACATTGTAGTGGGGGTGTACTACAGGTCACCAGATCAGGAGGAAGAGGTCGACAAGGCCTTCTACAAGCAGCTGGAAGTAGTCTCGCAATCCCGGGTTCTGATGGGGGACTTCAATTATCCAGACATCTGTTGGGTAAGCAACTTGGCCAGGCATGCACAATCCAAATGGTTCCTACAATGCATTAAAGATAATTTTCTGACGCAGGTGGTGGAGGAGTCGACGAGGCAGAGGGTGCTTCTGGACCTTGTTCTTACCAACAGGGGTGGGCTTGTTTGGGATGTGAAGGTTGGGGGCAGCTTGGGATGCAGCGACCATGAGATGGTGGAGTTCAAGGGGGAACTTGGTGGAAGAAGTAAGGCAAAATATAGGATTGCTACCCTGGACTTTTGGAGAGCCAAATTTAACCTCTTCTGTGACCTACTTGGGGGTATCTCATGGGCTAGATTGCTAGAAGGCAAGGGTGCTTGTGAGAGCTGAGCAACATTAAAACAGCACTTCTACCAAGCTCAGGATCGGTGCATCCCTAAGAGTAGGAAACTGGGGAAGGGGGGCAGGAGACCTGCGTGGATGAGCAAAGAGCTCATTGACAAGATCAAAAGGAAGAGGAAGGTCTATGAAATGTGGAAAAAGGGCCTGTCCCCTTGGGAGGAGTGTAGGAGTGCTGTCAGGGCCTTCAAGGGCATGACGAGGAAGGCTAAAGCCCACCTGGAGATGAAGCTGGCAAAGGAGATAAAGGATGATAAGAAGGTTTTTTTTTTTTTTTTTAAAGTATGTAAACAGTAAAAGGAAGATTAGAGATAATGTGGGTTCCCTGCTGAACGAGAGGGGTGTCCTGGTAACGGGGGACACTGAGAAGGCGGAGATACTGAATGCCTTTTTTGCTTCGGTCTTTGCTTCAAAGACTCCCCCCTAGGACTCCTGGACCCTGGAGGGAGGAGAAAGAGTCTGGGAAATGGAGGGCTTCCCCCTGGTTGAGAAGAGAGTGGTTCGGGAGTGTCTGAGTGGGATCAATGCACACAAATCCGTGGGCCCCGATGGGATGCATCTACATGTGTGCTGAGGGAGCTAGCAGAGGTGATCGCTGAACACTATCATCTTTGAGAGGTCTTGGAGAGCAGGAGAGGTCCCTGAAGACTGGAGGATAGCCAGTGTCACTCCAGTCTTCAAGAAGGGCAAGAAGGAGGATCTGGGAAACTACAGGCCAGTCAGTCTCATCTTTGTCCCTGGAAAGGTGTTGGAACAGCTTGTTCTGGATGCCATCTCCAAGCAATTGGAAGAGAAGAAGGTTATGAGGAGTAGTCAGCATGGCTTCACTAAGGGGAAGTCGTGCTTGACCAACCTCGTTGCCTTCTATGATGGCATCACCAGCTGGGTAGATGGGGGGAGAGCAGTGGATGTCATCTACTTTGACTTTAGCAAGGCTTTCAATACTGTCTCCCATGACATCCTGATAGCAAAGCTGAGGAAGTGTGGGATAGATGAGTGGACAATAAGGTGGGTTGAGAACTGGCTGACTGGCCGAGCTCAGAGGGTGGTGGTCAGAGGCGCAGAGTCCGTCTGGACGCCTGTGACTAGCGGTGTTCCCCAGGGGTCGGTGCTGGGTCCAGTCTTGTTCAACATCTTCATCGACGACCTTGATGAGGGAATAGTGTCTGCCCTCAGCAAGTACACTGATGACATAAAGCTGGGAGGAGTGGCTGACACGCCAGAAGGCTGTGCTGCCATTCAGCAAGACCTGGACAGGCTGGAGAGCTGGGCAGGAAGAAACCAAATGAAGTTTAAGAAGAGCAAGTGTAGAGTCCTGCATATGGGAAGGAACAACCAGATGTTTCAGTACAGGCTGGGGGACGACCTGCTGGAGAGGAGCTCTGAGGAGAAGGACCTGGGGGTCCTGGTGGCCGACAGGTTGACCATGAGCCCGCAGTGTGCCCTGGTGGCCAAGAGGGCCAATGGGATGCTGGCGTGCATTAAAAGGAGGGTGGCCAGCAGGTCAAGGGAGGTGATCCTCCCCCTCTACTCTGCCCTGGTCAGGCCTCACCTGGAGTACTGTGTCCAGTTCTGGGCTTCCTGTTACAAAAAAGACAGGGATCTCCTGGAAAGAGTCCAGCGGAGGGCCACAAAGATGATACGGGGCCTGGAGCATCTTCCCTATGAAGGAAGGCTGAGAGACCTGGGTCTGTTCAGCCTGGAGAAAAGAAGACTGAGAGGGGATCTCATCAATGTGTATAAGTACCTGAGGTGTGGGAGACAGAGGGATTTGGCCAACCTCTTTTTCAGTGGTTTGTGGGGAGAGGACAAGGGGCAGTGGCCAAAAAATGGATCATTTTTAGCTTTCCCTTATGTGTAATGCCATACATTTATATATAGCAGCACATCTCACCTTGCACGGATTTGTTTTCATTCGTCAGTGCATCATGGTAGGCAAATAACAAACTGTATCTTTCTCATAACAGGGTAACCTGAAATACATAACATGCATTTTTTAGTGTGTTTTGAAATATTTAATTTTTAAATAATTGAAGGAGGATGATACCATTTCAGTGGTACTTCTGTTTTTTGAATGTTTTTTTTTTTTTTTCTTCAGTATGTTGAAAACTGCATGGCATTTCAAATGTAATTTACCTGTATTTCAAAATTAATTCCCTTCCTAGATGAAACAGGTCCTTTTTGGAAATTGTTGCAGTTGAGCAGGTTGCAAAAGTAAAGTGTTCAGTATAAATTTTTGTACATACTATTAAAAGTAGAAAATTAGGTATGACTGAGTCATCTAGTCTTCATTTTATTTACTGATTTAATTTATTTGTATGATCAATTATGGCTGTTCACATCTGTAGCATATGGGCCCCAAGTTACCCTTTGCCTTAGCAACAGCAGGGACAAGAGTGCCATCTGAATTCTGTAGTGGAAAGCTTTGTTTTGAAGCCTTAGATAAATTAAGGGCTATAATTAGTCCTATATTCTACTGCATCATGATGGTTGTGGTTTAACCTGGGTGGCAGCTAAACACCACACAGCTGTTCGCTCACCCTCCCCCCTCCCTCTCTGGGATGGGGGAGAGAAATGGGAAAGTGAAGCCTGTGAGGTGAGATAGAGACAGTTGATTAAGATAGGAAATAATAATAACAATAGTGTGTATGAAACAAGTGATGCACAATGCAATTGCTCACCACCCGCTGACCGATGCCCAGCCTATCACCGAGCAGCCAGCCCCCCCACCCTGGCTAGCCACCCCTATATATTGTTTAGCATGACATCAGATGGTATGGAATACCCCTTTGGCCAGTTTGGGTCAGCTGTCCTGGGTCTGTCCCCTCCCAGCTCCTGCTGCACCCCCAGCCTGCCCGCTGGCAGGACAGAGCGAGAAGCTGAAAAGTCCTTGGCTTAGTGTAAGCACTGCTCTGCAGCAATTAAAACATCAGCATGTTATCAGCACTCTTCTCATCCTAATCCAAAACATAGCACCCTACCAGCTACTAGGAGGAAACATAACTCTGTCCTAACTGAAACCAGGACATATATCCACCCCTCATTCCATACCATTTATGTCATGCTCAAGTTACACTCTTTCCAATACATTCTAGTTAATCACCATTTTCATGTATGGTATATAGCAATTATGGTAGTGATGACACAGTATTATATAATAATTAACATAATACAATTCAACTCATGGGCTATTCTCACCCAGTATTAAATCCACTTGAGGTACACACCGGACCTCCCCATTCTTTTGCATTACCCACCAAGTGGGTAATGCAAAACCAGACTGTTTTACCCAGCATGTTTCTTACATGCACTACAGGAACTTTATCCCCCTCTACTGTACGTAGCAGGTTTGATTGGGCAGGTCCAGCTCGGTTAGCAGATCCCCTAGTATTGACTAACCAGGTGGCCTTTGCCAAATGTACATCCCAATTTCTGAATGTCCCAGCACCCATTGCTTTCAGTGTAGTCTTTAACAGTCCATTGTATCGCTCAACTTTACCAGAGGCTGGTGTGTGATAGGGGATGTGATACACCCACTCAATACCATGTTCTTTGGCCCAAGTGTCTATAAGGTTGTTTCGGAAATGAGTCCCATTGTCTGACTCAATTCTTTCTGGGGTGCCATGTCACCATAGGACTTGATTTTCAAGGCCCCGGATAGTGTTTCGGGCTGTGGCATGGGGCACAGGATATGTTTCCAGCCATCCGGTGGTTGCTTCCACCATTGTAAGTACGTGGTACTTACCATTGCGGGTTTGAGGGAGTGTGATGTAATCAATCTGCCAGGGCTCTCCATATTTATATTTCAGCCACGGTCCTCTGTACCAAAGAGGCTTTGACCGTTTGGCTTGCTTGATTGCAGCACGTTTCACAATCATGAATGACCTGTGCTATAGTGTCCATGGTCAGGTCCACCCCTCAATCACGAGCCCATCTGTATGTTGCATCTCTACCTTGATGGCCTGAGGTGTCATGGGTGCATTGGGCTATAAATAGTTCACCCTTAAGTTGCCAGTCCAGGTCCACCTGAGCCACTTCAATCTTAGCAGCCTGGTGTACCTGCTGGTTGTTTTGATGTTCTTCAGTAGCCCGATTCTTGGGCACATAAGCATCTACGTGGCATACCTTTACAACCAGGTTCTCTACCCGGACAGCAATATCTTGTCATAATGCAGCAGCCCAGATGGGTTTGCCCCTGCGCTGCCAGTTGTTCTGTTTCCATTGCTGTAACCACCCCCACAGGGCATTTGCTACCATCCATGAATCAGTGTATAAGTAGAGAACTGGCCACTTTTCTCGTTCAGCAATATCTAAAGCCAGCTGGATGGCTTTCACTTCTGCAAACTGACTCAATTTACCTTCTCCCTCAGCAGCTTCTCCAACTCATCGTGTAGGACTCCATACAGCAGCTTTCCATCTCCGATGCTTTCCCACAATGCGACAGGACCCATCAGTGAACAGGGCATATCTCTTCTCATTTTCTGGTAGCTTGTTGTACAGCGGGGCTTCTTCAGCATGGACCACCTCCTCCTCTGATGACATCCCAAAGTATTTGCCTTCTGGACAGTCCATAATCACTTCCAAGATTCCTGGGCGACTGGGGTTTCCTATTCGAGCCCGCTGAGTAATCAGTGCAACCCACTTGCTCCATGTAGCATCAGTTGCATGATGTGTAGAGGGGACCCTTCCTTTGAACATCCAGCCCAGTACTGGCAGTCGGGGTGCCAGGAGGAGCTGTGCTTCTGTGCTTCAGTACCGACCGCTTCCAAAGCAGATCGAACTCCTTCATGTGCTGCCAATATCTCCTTTCTGGTTGGAGTGTAGTGGGCCTCAGATCCTCTGTATTCCCGACTCCAAAACCCTAGGGGTCGACCTCGAGTTTCCCCAGGCTCTTTCTGCCAGAGGCTCCAGGTGGGGCCATTCTCCCCGGCTGCGGTGTAGAGCACATTCTTTACATCTGGTCCTGTTCGGACTGGCCCAAGGGCTACTGCATGAACTATTTCCTGCTTAATTTGTTCAAAAGCTTGTCGTTGCTCAGGGCCCCATTCAAAATCATTGTTCTTACGGGTTACTTGGTAGAGCGGGTTTACAATCAGACTGTAATTTGGAATGTGCATTCTCCAAAACCCCACGACACCTAGGAAAGTTTGTGTTTCCTTTTTGCTAGTTGGTGGAGACATAGCTGTTATTTTGTTGATCACATCCATTGGGATTTGACGACATCCATCTTGCCATTTTATTCCTAAAAACTGGATCTCTCGTGCAGGTCCTTTGACTTTATTTTGTTTAATGGCAAAACCGGCCTTCAGAAGGATTTGGATTATTTTGTTCCCTTTCTCAAAAACTTCCTCTGCTGTGTCACCCCACACAATGATGTCATCGATGTACTGCAGGTGTTCAGGAGCTTCCCCCTGCTCCAGCGCAGACTGGATCAGTCCATGGCAAATTGTAGGGCTATGTTTCCACCCCTGGGGCAGCCGATTCCAAGTATATTGGACTCCCCTCCAAGTAAAGGCAAACTGTGGCCTGCACTCTGCTGCTAGAGGGATGGAGAAAAATGCCTTAGCCATATGAATTGTGGCGTACCACTTGGCTGCCTTTGATTCCAGTTCGTACTGGAGTTCTATCATGTCCGGCACTGCAGTACTCAGTGGTGGTGTGACTTCGTTCAGGCCACGATAGTCCACTGTTAGTCTCCACTCACCATTAGACTTTTGCACTGGCCATATGGGACTATTAAAAGGTGAATGAGTCTTGCTAATCACTCCTTGGCTCTCCAGTTGACGAATTAGGTTATGGATGGTAATCAGGGAGTTTATTGTGATATTGCTGCTGGTGCACAGCTGTAGTAGCAATTGGCACTTGTTGTTCTTCGACCCTCAGCAACCCCAAAACAGTAGGGTCCTCTGAGAGACCGGGCAAGGTAGACAACTGTTTAATGCCCTCTGTCTCTAAGGCAGCTCTGCGAGAAGCCCACCTTAACCCTTTTGGGTCCTTGAAATATCCTCTTGTAAGTCTATGCCAAGGATGCACGGAGCATCTGGGCCAGTCACAATACGGTGCTTTTGCCACTCATTCCCAGTTAGACTCACTTCGGCCTCCAATACAAAAAACTGCTGGGATCCCCCCGGCACTCCATAAATACTGTTGGGCTCTGGCCCTTTATAGCTTGATGGCATTAGAGTACATTGTGCACCGGTGTCTACTAAAGCCTTATACTTCTGTGCGTCTGACGTGCCAGGCCATCGAATCCACACAGTCCAATAAACTCGATTGTCCCTTTCCTCCCCCTGGCTGGAGGCAGGGCCCCTCTAATCCTGGTCAGAATCTTCATTTCTGTGTCTGGAGGACTGCCCGCTGGATGTTGTGGCAGCAAGTTTCTCAGAGAACCCCTTTTTCCTGCTTGTTTTTCCTTGCATCTCACGTACCCATGCCTCTAGGGTTGAGGTAGATTTTCCATCCCATTTTCTCATGTCCTCTCCATGGTCACATAGGTAAAACCACAGGGTGGCACGGGGTGTGTACCCCCCGTATCGTCTTCCTTGCACAGAAGGGCGCTTACCCCTAATAGCAGAGACACTGGTTTGTTCAGGTGGGGAGGAAAATAATCTCTCTTCAAGGTGCTGGACCTTTTCAGAAAGTTTCTCCAAAGTATTCTCTTTTAGTTGATGGATGCTTTCAGAAAGTTTCTCCACAGCTGAGACACAGGCCTGTAGGGAAGAGGAGAGGCTTTCTTCGTACTGCCAGAGTTGTTTAGCCACATCACCCACTGTGGGTGCCTCATCCTCTTTCCAGGCCATTATTGCCAATGAGCTGGCATATGATGATGGTGCACTCCATACAAACTTCCGCCACATGGGTCGTGTACACCTGACGTCATCTGGATCTGTGGATATTTGTTCATTGTCTAGGTCCTCATAGATCACCTCCTGTACGGCTAATTCCCTCAGGTACTGGATTCCCTTCTCCATAGTGGTCCATTTGCCTGGCAGACATACAACTTCTTCCTTGTAGGGATACCTTTCCCTCACAGCGTACAGGAGACGCCTCCAGAGGCTGTGAGATCGTGCTCCATCTCCAATTGCTTTGTCAATGCCTGCATCTCTAGCAAGGGATCCCAGCCGCCTGGCTTCCTTGCCCTCTAATTCCACACAATTGGCTCCGGTATCCCAGCACTGGAGCAGCCAGGTGACAAGCTGCTCACCTATGCAGCGACCAAAATCTTTTCGCACATCTCGTAGCTCACGCTGGTATAGGTTTCGTGTAACTACTGTTGAGTTTTCGACATCCTCATCTTCATCCTCCTGCATTCCTGATGGCCCAGCCTCGTCTTCTCCATACCTACACCTAGCAGAATACTGTTGTGGTTTAACCCGGCTGGCAGCTAAACACCACACAGCCGTTCGCTCACCCTCCCCCCTCCCTCTCTGGGATGGGGGAGAGAAACGGGAAAGTGAAGCCTGTGGGTTGAGATAAAGGCAGTTTATTAAGATAGAAAATAATAATGATAATAATAATAATATGTACAAACAAGTGATGCACAATGCAATTGCTCACCACCCGCTGACCGATGCCCAGCCCAACCCCGAGCAGCCGGCCCCCCCAGCCCGGTTAGCCACCCCTATATATTGTTTAGCATGACGTCAGATGGTATGGAATACCCCTTTGGCCAGTTTGGGTCAGCTGTTCTGGGTTTATCCCCTCCCAGCTTTTGCTGCACCCCCAGCCTGCCCGCTGGCAGGACAGAGCGAGGAGCTGAAAAGTCCTTGGCATAGTGTAAGCATTGCTCTGCAGCAATTAAAACATCAGCATGTTATCAGCACTCTTCTCATCCTAATCCAAAACATAGCACCCTACCAGCTACTAGGAGGGAAAATAACTGTCCTAACTGAAACCAGGACAAATACTCTCTGCGTTCTAAACGACCTGAGTCTCTATACCATTTTTTCACCTTGTCTACAGGGGCAACTGGTACTGCTGCAGCTCGTTTCTCTGGCCCAGCCACAGGAGCTGGAGCGGCTGCAGGAGCAGGAGCGGCTGCAGGGTCCATCGTAGGGGTTGGTGTGGCCATTGGGCCTGTCACAGGACTTGGAGTGGCCGCAGGGTGTGTCACTAGGTTGATAGTAGCATCAATTGCAGCTTTATAGGCATAGGCTAGGCCCCTGGACGCTACAGTGAGTTGTGTCACTTTGGAACTGCCAGATTCATGACACCCTTTTTTCAAGCATTCTACCAGTTTTTTAGGATTTTGCAGTTGTTCAGGGGTGAATTTCCAAAACATCGGAGGTGCCCACTGCTCTAGAAACCTGCCCATATCCTCCCACACTCCCTGCCACTCACAATTATCCCGCCTCAGGACAGATCTCTGCATGAGATTCCTAAGTAGTTGTTTAACCTTGAACAAAACCTGAAGCGCATTCAAGAGACATAACAACAAGAACATGCTGGTCTGAGTATCCCAAGGATATTCAACATCTTGGAGAGCTATTGTAACTAGTTCGGGGGATAAGAGGGTGCTGAAGGAGAAAGGGAGAGTGAACAAGTGGGGAAAAATATCTTTCCCTGTCCCCTTCACAGACTGGCTCCCTGATGGAAAAAGGCAGTAGGTGTAATTGTTAATAGTTTCCGAGATATAGTTTCCAAAGTACAGAGTCGACGACAGTGCTGCGTACAAATACCAAGTTAGAGTCATGGCCAGATATTTCATCATATCGTAAGCTATTGTTACACAGCACAGTACCATAACGATCTTAAACCAGGGCCCGGAAAGGATAAACACCACGACAGGGGTCACATACAGCAAGCAAGTAACGTGCTATAAAACTCAGTTTGGAATACAGGCACAGCAGACTTGAGGTTAAGGCAATCAACATTGTGACTAGCAACTATTAAGCAGCTCTAATACTTATAGCAATTTTAGTTTAACACACTCTGGTCAGATCTGCCGTTATCTCAACCCTTCGAGCCCCGTGTCCATTGCCAAAAGGACTGTTGTGGTTTAACCCGTCCGGCAGCTAAACAGCACACAGCGGTTCGCTCACCCTCCCCCCTCCCTCTCTGGGATGGGGGTTAGAACGGGAAAGTGAAGCCTGTGGGTTGAGATAAAGACAGTTTATTAAGACAGGAAATAATAATAATAATAATAATAATAATAGTGTGTACAAAAGAAGTGATGCACAATGCAATTGCTCACCACCCGCTCACCGATGCCCAGCCTATACCCGAGCAGCTGGCCCCCCACCCCGGCTAGCCACCCCTATATATTGTTTAGCATGACATCAGATGGTATGGAATACCCCTTTGGCCAGTTTGGGTCAGCTGTCCTGGGTCTGTCCCCTCTCAGCTCCTGCTGCACCCCCAGCCTGCCCGCTGGCAGGACAGAGCGAGAAGCTGAAAAGTCCTTGGCTTAGTGTAAGCATTGCTCTGCAGCAATTGAAACATCAGCATGTTATCAGCACTCTTCTCATCCTAATCCAAAACATAGCACCCTACCAGCTACTAGGAGGAAACATAACTCTGTCCTAACTGAAACCAGGACAATGATAAACCTTGGGGGGGACACGGACGGACGGACAATAGCACAGCATTCATGGGAATGGTCATCTCAGAAACAAGGACATAGGCAAAGCAGCGATGTTTAATGCCTTCTTTCCTTCTGTCTTCAACACTGGTGATGGGCTTTGGGACCCAGGGTGCCCTGAGTTGGAGGACTGTGACAGCGGGAATGATAAACTCTCAACCAACCCTGAACGTGTGTGGGATTTTTTGCTCCTCTTGGATCCGTAGAAGTTTATGGGTGCGGATGGGATTCATCCCAGGGTGCTCAGAGAGCTGACTGACATCATTGCAGGACCTCTGTCAATTATTTTTCAACGGTCTTGGGAATCTGGAGAGGTCCCAGTAGACTGGAAGTTGGCAAATGTGCCAACTTTCAAGAAGGGCAAGAAAGAAGACCCTAGCAGCTACAGGCCTGTCAGTCTCACATCAGTGCCTGGTAAAATTATGGAGAAGATTATCCTGGGAGTCATTGAAGCGCACCTCGGGGACAATGCAGTCATATGTCCCAGCCAACATGGGTTCATGAGGTTTAGGTCCTGTTTGACTAACTTGATTTCCTTTTATGATAAGATCACCGCTCTAGTTGATCAAGGGAAGCAAGCTGATGTAATATTTTTGGATTTCAGTAAAGCTTTTGATACATTTTCTTTTTGGATTTGTAAAGCTTTTGATATAGTTTCTCATAGGATCCTACTGGACTAAATGTCCAGCATACAGATAGATAAAAACATCATATGATGGGTGAATAATTGGCTGTCAGGTAGGGCTCAAAGGGTTATGGTAAATGGGGTTGCATCAGGCTGGCGACCTGTCACCAGTGGGGTCCCCCAGGGCTCCATTTTAGGGCCAGTTCTTTTCAATGTTTTCATAAAAGATTTAGATGTAGGACTAGAAGGTGTTTTGAGTAAGTTTGCTGATGATATTAAACTGGGAGGAGTTGTTGACTCTGTTGAGGGTGGAAAGGCCTTGCAGAGAGATCTGGACAGACTGGAGAGCTGGGCAATCACCAACCACGTGAAGTTTAACAAGAGCAAGTGCCGGGTCCTGCACCTGGGACAGGGCAACCCTGGCTATATGTACAGACTGGGGGATGAGACGCTGGAGAGCAGCCCCACAGAGAGGGATCTGGGGGTTATGGTTGATAGCAAGCTGAATATGAGTCAGCAGTGTAGCAGTATGCCCTGGCAGCCAGGAGGGCCAAATGTATCCTGGGGTGCATCAGGCACGGCATCACTAGTAGGTCGAGGGAAGTGATTGTCCCGCTCTACCCTGAGCTGGTGCGGCCTCACCTTGAGTACTGTGTGCATTTCTGGGCACCACAGTAAAAAAAGGATGTAAAAATGTTGGAGAGTGTCCAGATGCTACACAGATGGTGAAGGGCCTAGAGGGGAAGACGTAGGAGGAGCGGCTGAGGTCACTGGGCCTGTTCAGTCTGGAAAAGAGAAGGCTGAGGGGAGACCTCATCGCGGTCTACAGCTTTCTCATGAGGGGGAATGGAGGGGCGGGTGCTAATCTCTTTTCTCTGGTGACCAGCAATAGGACCTGAGGGAATGGCGTCAAGCTGCAACAGGGGAGATTCAGGCTGGATATCAGGAGGAGGTTCTTCACCAAGAGGGTGGTCGCACACTGGAACAGGCTCCCCAGGGACGTAGTCATGGTACCAAGCCTGTCGGAGTTTAAGAAGCGTTTGGACTATGCTATCAGACACATGATCCGAATTTTTGGGTAGACCTGTTTGGAGCCAGGAGTTGGGCTCGATGATCCTTGTGGGTTCCTTCCAACTAGGGATATTCTGTGATTCTATGATTTTTGTCCTGTTTTATTTTGGAGCATTGACAGAAGAGTTTGGTTTGGTGAAGTAGGAGTGAAACTGTCTTCCTCTGGTTCATGTGTTATGATAGATTAGCATATGAGAGATTTGCCAGTGCATGAGGTGATCAAGATGGAAGGGCCATAGTGCCTTTCTCAGCTTGCAAAATATGAAGACATTTTGGCTTGGGTTAGTTGGGTCAGGATTGTGGGAGAAAAAGCCAACAGAAATCAAGTTCTGATGGGGCATGTTTCTTTATTTTTTATTTGCAATAATTTCACCTTTTGCTTTACACTATTGCAGTGTTTGATTAAAATTATTTAGGAATACATGGCCCCTGGCTTTCCTGGTGTGTTACTAAAATAAGTCGTAGGGAATGTTTTATTTGATTGTAAGGTGTTACTGGGCTTGAAATAATTCACAAATTTTGGTATAATAGAACAGATAACTCTGCATGGTTCATTTTGTTTCAGTATACCTCTTATTTCCTTGGCTTTTGGGGAAATACAGATTAGTATATATGAATTTGTTGTCTTATTTGGTTACTTGTATTTAGTTGTAGGAATAACATGGACTAACGTGGGATCTATGTTCTTTTTTTTGGTGGTGCCCAGTGACAGGACAAGAGGCAATAGGCACGGACTGGAATACAGGAAGTTCCATTTGAATATCAGGAAACACTTCTTTACTGTGTGGGTGAGGGAACACTGGCACAGGTTGCTCAGAGAAACTGTGGAGTCTCCTCGGAGATCTTCAAAAGCTGTTTGGATGTGGGCCTGAGCAACTTGCTCTGGGTGACCCTGCTTGAGCAGGGGGATTGGACCAGGTGACATCCAGAGGTCCTTTCTAACCTAAACTGTTCTGTGATTCTGTGAACTAATGTTCTGTATGCTATGTTGTATAGTTTTCAATGATACTCTAGTCCAAAACAAAATAAAAACAATGTATGTCATCTTTGATCAAAGTTCTAGAAAAGTTATGTCAGTAAAAAAAATATTTAGATTAACATTTGAAAACAGCATAGTGATATTTGTGGGGAAAAAAAAGTATGCTAGACCTTGAATTCAAAATTTGTTTCTAAACACAAATTAATGTTTTGTTTTAGAAATATTTTAATGGTATATTGCTGAAACACCTCATTTTTTTAATTTTGAAATAAAGTTTGTTTAAATGGAATCATTTTCTAAGTTATGTCTGCTTTGACAATTGACAGTTTTCAGTGAAATATTCTAGTTTTAAATTTTTTCATTCAATTTAATGGACAACTTTGAGAGAAAGGATCAACATAAATCTTGTCTGTTTAGCTGTTAATGGTGAGGGAAGTAGGATTTTTACTAGTGTTTCTCCTCTGTACTTTATTTACGTGGCATTATATGTTGTGATGTAATCTGAGTAATATTCATAAACTTTTGGCTATTAGTTGATTTCTCTTTCATGCACATATAAGGTAGTAGCTGTAAGATCTCTTACAGATCTAGCAAAACCAGACCTTAATATTAACAGTAATCAGATATCTCTATAATTCAGGTTACCTGTGCAGTATAATTTCTTAGCTTCTCAAGTTCCTAGCTTGAAAAGCAAGCGGATAAAACACTGTAAAATGATATAGAAGGTGGTATTATTATAAAAGAAAAAAAAATCTAAAACCTTGCAGCTTTTAAAGTTTCTAGCACACTTCTGCACCCTTTGTCTAGTCAGTTATCACACGCAGCTTGTGTCTTGTGACTCGAAATTGGATGACTGATTAATTCTAGAGGTTAACCTCTAGAATTGCGACATGCTGGGGAATATTTGGAGAAATAGCATACAAACTGATATTTTTAAAGAATGTGTTCCTATAGTGTGTTGGTCAAGCTTTGCCATAACCATGTAATTTCAATTTAGGTTTGGATTTGCTATTTCCTAGTAGGTGTAACTGAATTCCTGTGTGAGGTTATACATTAGACAAATTATACCTTGATCTCAAACTGTCAAGAGAATCATAGAATGGTTTGGGTTTGAAGGGACATTAAAGATCATCTAATTCCAACCCCCCTGTCAGTAGTACTTGATCTAGGCTTTCTCAAAGATTTTGTTTCTACAAAGACTGATGTATAATGCTTGCTTATAATTTTTCAGAAGCACCAGGTGCTGGAGCATGCAGACTGAAACTGATATAAGTGAGAGAAATCTTTCTTAGCTGACCTAGGCAATGAAATTGCTTTTTGGAGTGATTGAAAACACAAACTGTTTTAATACCTAAGTGTTATAAGTTTATTCTTAAACTGAAAAAATATTTTAATGAAAAGCTTTCAGATGTGTGTTTTCCTTTCTGTTGTGCATTACTTAATTTATGGGATCTATTCTGTATTGAACTCTGTTGCTACTGCAGCTGTATCTGATTGTGAATAGTATAAAAACTGACACAGCCTATGATTAAATGATTTGCTGGACTAATACAGTTTTGTAAAGCAATCATAATTTTGAACCTAAATGCCATATATGCCTGGACAGCTTTGAGGTTTGTTGGTCCTACTTCTTACTGCTCATGTATAGGCAGGTGCTTTAAGGTATAAAGTTTTGCTCTATAATGTTCACAACTTACAGTTTTTAGGCATTTGGTACAGTCTTCTTTCTCACAGGCCCTGTGTTAAATGAATGTAAAAAGATAAGAATTATGCACTCTAAATTTACTGTTGTAGCTCCATTTTTGTTTGTCAGTCATGTGCTGAGGTGCTTTTGCTATTTGGAACGTGAACCTATTTTGAGTGGAGACTGCTCATGATGTTTAATTTTTAATTATACAGTAATTTTTAGTTTAGTGATGTGGGCAGGCTGTTATCCTTTAGATTAGGAAAAGAACTCAATTTAGTTTGTTCTCTGTCACTTGTTAAAAGTGAAATAAACTTAGCTATTTAGGTGGAGTGGAAAACTTAGGAATAAATTATTTACATTGAATTGGTGATTCTTACCTCATGACTTACAGCTTTTTCTAAAGAACATTTTATTCTCTTCACTACTAGAAAGTTGTATGCTATTACAGGATCTCATTTTGTAGGTAAGTGCTAGAAGGAATGCACTTTTATTGTAAAGCAGTGTTAAACATTAAAAGATTGTTAGTAAATAAAAGTTCTGAAAATGGATCTACAAGCTGTTTAAAATTTTGGTTTTCTTAATGTCAATAATAATAAAGTTATTTGTATCACTTGTCGATTTTAAGTTGGTAGTTATCCAATAAATCTGCATAAAATAAGTTGTCATTAGTCCTGCTGCATGTGGAACAGCTTTGTTTGATCTTTGTCTATATCTCCCTATACCAGGGAGAAAAGCAGAGAAAGTGTATTGGGTTATATTTAAAGCTTTGGTTCTTTCCATTCCTGGTAAAATATTTGAACTCTATGAAATGTGCCAGAGCTCTCAGATTACAGGTTTATACATTAGTTGGTTAAAACTGTTCTGCTGTTCTGGAAATACTGAGACACCACTTTGAGACAGCAAATCTTTCAATTTTAGGCTGCTTTGTTACTAGGAGATACACTTAGAGAGCAAAATGCCTCACCGCCCCCCCCCCCCAGCAGGTTTTGCAGAAATACAGTTCTTAAATTCACACATCCTTTCTTTCTTTTTATAATCTAAAAAATAGAGTTTATGATAGAGAAACATTTCTGACCCAAATCATGAAGACATCATTTCCATTATTCTGGTTATTTCTTTACATAGAGTTCTCAAATTGATAAATTTCTTACTTTTTGCATTAAATTATTCAGCGTGTGTGTATTAAAATGATAAATATCCATTCTCCTTTACATTTATGGAAGTGACTACTATCAGTTTTCATTGGTGGCAAAGAGTAATTTATAAGCTAAAATGACTTGCCTCTTTTTCTCCTACTCTATGTGAAACATTCACTTGTGTTCACAGGTAAAAGAAAATCTTAGTATCTGCACAGGTAGAATAAAGCAGCAATCCAGCAATTGACAGTGTAATTTTTTTGCATTCAGAAACTCTGTTGCTAACATTTGAAATTGAATTTTGGATTATTTAGTAGTTTGGGTTTAGTAGTTAGTTCTGCGTTAAACATTTTTTTAACCTGTCATATGCTTCAGTTTTGCAAGGGCCAGCATTTGTTTAGCTTTCTGAGGCAGCGTTCCAACAGAAACGAGTAGGAAGTGTGTAAAGTAAGTGTTAAAGGATTATGCGTCGTTTTTATCTTGACTATATGATAGATATAGACTTTGTATTTAATGCTGTCATAAGTGTTTATCTCAATTTACCTATTTAAAATATATCTGGAGGCTTTAACCATACCCAGAATAAGTCAGTGTTGTGATTTTTAGGATAGGCATTTATTAATACAAGATTCCTGGGCATTATCTCTTCAGAAGATGGAAGGGTTTAACATTTTTGTTAATCCTTAGATATGTGATACCTGAAAGATAAAGAATGAAGCTTACTATAAGCTGATCAGCATTAAACTTGAGGAGACACTTGATTTCCCTCTTATAAGATATTCTTATAAGATATTCTTTATAAGGAGAGGAATTTTGGTGCTTTGGTGGGAAATTGAACTTAAGTAGATAATTAAAAAAAAAAAAAAGACCTGTCATTAATTTCATAGAGGCTTTGAAAGACAAGATTTTAGTTGCATGGAAAAGCTATGATAAAAGGTTCAACAGTTCCGAAGAAATCTTACATTGAGATCCTGGCTGTTGATGATCATTACTAATTCTGTTTCACTTTTCAGAATGGTAGTAATATTACCTCCAAACTTTTAAATACCTTATGTCCAATCAGAATTACTGGAGAAATTGCAATTATCTGCAATTAGAAATTGTGTATTTCTTATGTAAGAGCGGACATGGAGCATGAGACAAAATTTTGTATTGTAATTTCTAAAATGGAATAAGCTCTGAGAGATGCTTCTTTTTGAAAGGCATATTATTATACAGTCAATAGCACTTCAATGAGATTATTTATATCTTTACCAATGTTTCTGTGTATTAGAAGTCTGCTTTTATTTCACAGTGGTTTGTTGTCTAATTTTTGGTATATTAAAGCCTAAGCTCAGGGGTCTGTCTTGGGATTGGTGCTCTTCAATATCTTCATCAATGGCATAGACAAAGGGATTGAGTGAACCCTCAGCAAGTTTGCAGATGACACAAAGCTGAGTGGTGCAGTCGATATAACAGAAGGAAGGGATGCCATCCAAAGGGACCTGGACGTGCTGGAGAAGTGGGCCCACATGAACCTAATGAGGATCAACAAGGCCAAGTGCAAGGTGCTGCACCTGGGTCAGGGCAATCCCAGACATGAGTACAGACTGGGAGAAGAACTCATTGAGAGCAGCCCTGCAGAGAAGGACTTGGGGGTTCTGGTGGATGAAAGGTTCAACATGAGCCAGCAGCGTGTGCTTGTAGCCCAGAAGGCCAACTGCATCCTGGGCTGCATCAAAAGAGGAGTGGCCAGCAGGTCAAGGGGGGTGACTGTCCCCCTCTACTTTGCCCTTGTGAGGCCTCACTTGGAGTCCTGCATCCAGGTCTGGGGCCCCCATAGAATCATAGAATGTGTCGGGTAGGAAGGGACCTCAAAGATCATCAACTTCCAACCCCCCTGCCATAGGCAGGGAAGCCACCCACTAGATCAGGTTGCCCAGGGCCTCAACTAACCTGGTCTTGAACACCTCCAGGGTTAGGGCATCCACAGCCTCTCTGTGAAACCTGTTCCAGTGCCTCCTCACCTTAGAAGTGAATTTCCTCTTAACCTCTATTCTAAATCTCCCCTCTTTTAGTTTAAAACCATTCCCCCTTGTCTTGTCATTATCTGATTGAGCAAAGAGTTGCTCTCCATCTTTTTTTATAAGTCCCCTTCAAGTACTGAAAATCCTCAATGAGGTCCCCCCAGAGCCTTCTCATCTGTAGGCTGAACAGCCCCAGCTCTCTGTGATGGTTTTGCTCGGGTGGGCGACCGAGCTCCACCACAACTGCTCTCTCACTCCCCCTCCTCAAAGAGGAACAGGGAGAAAATACGATGAAAGGGGCTCAAGGGTTGAGATGAGGACAAGGAGATCGCGCAGTAATTATCGTGACGGGCAAAACAGACTCAGCATAGGGAGATAGTAAGATTTATTGCCTATTACTAACAAGCTAGAGAAGCGAGAAACAAAGGAAAAAAAAAACACAAAAGCACCTTCCCCCCCATCCACCCTCTTCCACCTCCTCCCCCCGAGCGGCGCAGGGGAACGGGGGAATGGGGGTTATGGTCAGTCGATAGAAATTCTTCTCTGCTGCTCCTTCTCGGTCACTCTCGTCCCCTGTGCTGTGGGGTCCCACCCATGGGATGCAGTCCTTGCCGAACTGATCTGGCGTGGGCTTTCCACAGGCAGCAGCTCTTCAAGAACTGCTCCAGATATGGGTCCGTACCACGGGGTCCATCCCTCAGGAGCACACTGCTCCAACCTGGGTCCCCCACGGGCAGCAGCTCCTGCCAGGTCACCTGCTCCTGCATGGGCTCCTCTCCACGAGCTGCAGGTCCGGCCCGGAATCTGCTCCGGCAGGGGTCTCCCACAGGCCGCAGTCTCCGTCAGTGCAGGTCCACCTGCTCCACCATGGTCTCCCCCACGGGCTGCAGCGTGGAACCCTGCTGCACCGTGGTACTCCATGGGCTGCAGGGGAACATCCTGCTTCACCATGGTCCTCACCACAGGCCGCAGGGGACTTCTGCTCCAGCACCTGGAGCACCTCTCCCCCTCCTTCTTTGCTGACCTTGGCGCCTGCAAGGCTGTTCTTCACTCCTCTCACTCTCCCAGCTGCTGTGTGGCGCAGCGTTTTTTTTTTTTTCCTGTCTTAAATATGCTCTCACAGAGGCGCAAACAACATCACTGATTGGCTCAGTTCTGGTCAGCAGTGGGGCCCTTACCAAACATGGGGCAGCTTCTAGATCCTTCTCACAGAAGCCACCCCTATGGCCCCCTGCTACCAAAACCTTGCCACATAAATCCACTACACTCTCTCAGCCCCTCTTTGTAGGAGAGGTGCTCCAGCCTCTTGATCACCTTCATGGCCCTTGTCTGGACTCGTTCTAACAGACCCACATCCTTCTTGTGCACAACATCCTTCCCCAGCACAAGAAGGTGATCAGTGTTTACCAAATTGCATTTTATTGTGGCAAAATATTTTAGTGGATGTTTTGAAGTTTTTTTTGCAAATGATCATTAAAAGATTACTGTTACCTCTTTCTTTCAGATTACCCATTAAATTTTGTTAAACAGTTAAGAAATTGAAGTAGTTTAACACCTAAATATCAATTCTATTTAAGCCCAAATCCCTATTTTAGATAGAGTAGGGATGTTAAAATTGAAAGTAGTGGCTTTGATTCCTTTCTTGCTTTACACATTCCTCCCTCTCTTCCTTATGGCAAGCCTTTGTAGGTAGTTTTTCTGCTTGCTGTATTTTCTTTTTATATGTGGTTTCATTGTCTTCAAGCTTGAATTGTTGCTTCCCTGCATAGAACACTGAGGCTGGGTACCTCAGGATCATGGCCAGTAATTAATATGTACAGTAATTATGATGTCATCATTTAACAAAAAAATAGATTGGGATCTTTGAAATCAAGTAGAACTTTGTGGACTTACAGAAGTTGAAGACTAAACCTTATGATGGATTATCTTCTTTTGAAAGACTTGTGTGCATTTGAGGACACCTTAGACTATATGTAGGAGACTGATTCCTTTACTACATAATACCCACTGTAAACTTTTTGTTCACTTTGCATAAAGTCTTACTTTACAAATGATTTATTTTAGTCAGCAAACTTTCTGAATCAGCACTGTTGAAAGTGTATGTGAATATTTTCACTCAGTCTTATGCTGATGTTTTGAAGAGCTGTAATGTACATTGTATAGGTACAGTGAAGGAAAGATGGCTACTGGAGGATGTTCTATTGTACGTGTGTAGAGACCTTTTTAATAGGCTTACTTGGACCTATGCAAGTGTTTTTGATGACATGGTAGCCATGTCTGGAAAGGAGTACCTTTGTTTGTTTGTTTTTTTCTCCTGTACTTCTTGCCCAGAAGAAGCTTCAGTTGAGTATAGTTTAGGTAATGCATGTTTTGTTGTGGCCCACACCTACAGTTTATTCTCATTCAGTTTTATCTAACATGAGGTTAGATAAATCCTATTAACTTAAGGTAAAGAAAAAAAAAAGAAAACCTGATAGTGGATGCTCATCTTCCTGTATAGAATCATCACTATCCACTTATATCCCTTTCTATTTCTGAAATCAGTTCCCAGAGCACCTGAAACCCATCTTCTTGGTCAGTGAAGACAAGGCAATTTGAGGCTCTTCACTAGTTGCTGGTTTAGAAACCATGATCTTACCTCATAACAGTATTTAAAACTGTATCTTTCCAGTATTTTCTAAGAAACAGTCATTTGATTGCAGAGTTTCTTTATTCCAGGCACTGTTCACACTTTTTTCTGTTACAGATTTGTTTTGACTGTTTAAAATATTACTTATTTTAAAAGTTTAGGTTCTTAATTTAAATGAGGTATCTAATCCTTTGGTTGGAAATTTAGACATGTAAACCTCCATTCGGGTGATATTGGGTCAGTTACTTATGAGGAATCACAGCACTTTCAGGTCACTAGAAAGGAACTGAGCTTTTTTTTTTTTTTTTTTTTTTTTTTTTTAATCTCTTCCTGCAAAATTAAACCCTTTGACCTGTGGAAAATGTGTAAATATAACCTCAAGATAATGCAATAAGCTTGTATTCTCCAATAGTCAGTACACAGATACAGTGGGCCACATATTCTGGTTTAAATGCTGCTCTAGAGTGTTAATGTACAGGCAAAACCTTCCACTTCTCCATCAAAAATCATCTTGTGCTGGAAGGTAGAGAATGTCTAAAGCTTTCAATGTCTGCATGTACAGATGTTCATGATTAGCTGATGTCCATGTTCATGATTAACAGATATTCGTGTTCTAGCTATATACATAACATTTTGTAATGCACTCCATTTAAATGCAGGTTGAAAACCTTTTGTTTTTTGGGGAAAAATGCTGAATTTATTATTGTTGCCCTGTAGTGTGCACCCAACAAAGCTCCACAGCACCCTGTAGTTTTCCGAACATACCCTGGTCCCTGGTGTAGCAGTGTTCCCCATAATCTTTTGCAGTGCATAGTCTTGCTAGACTGTTGTCATCATTTGTGATCATCTCCCTATCCATCATGGGTTTTTGGAAAACCCTTATTATACAGTACACAAGTAAATGTCATGTTTTCACCTTGCACAATATGTGTACCATATGATAATTTCAGCAGGACTGGGTACACAGTGTTTCTAGTTGTATGAAATGATGATGATTTTTTTTCTTGCCAAGTGAGCGGTAAATTTCTCAAATAAGTGATACTTTAATGTGAAATTTTAAATCGAAAAAAATCTTAGCACAGCACATGAATCACTGACTTAGGAGTAAGAAACCAGAGAGGAGCATATTTCAGAAAAAAAAAATCTTACTTTGGTGGAGAACAAGAAAGGCTTCAATTATTTAACCCTTTTACTTAAAGCAAGGTACTTTGAAAGGTAAATCATCTTAATTGCTTGGAGCTATGCAATATATGCTCAAGCTTTTATGCCTCTTGGAAGCAACTTGTAAAACACGAACAGCAAATTAGCAATGTCTGATTTTAAAACATAGTTTTAAAGTACATTGATATTTTCTAGAAAGCATGGCCATACAAAGCTTGAACTCTTTAAATATTATGTACTTGTGTTGGGTCTGTCTGGGATGGAGTCACCTTTCCCTGCAGCAGCCCACACAGTGCTGTGCTCTGCACCCGTAGCTGGAACAGCACTGGTATCACTCCAGTGTTGTGTCTATTGCTGCATAGTGCTGGCACAACATCAGGACTCCCTCCAAGCCCCCAAGAGCCAGCAGGCTGGGGGTGGGCAATTGATGGGGAGGGGACATCACCAGGGCAGCTGACCTAAACCGACCAAAGGGATATTCCATAACACCTGATGTCACACTCAGCAATAAAAGGGGGGCTCTTGTGGGGAAGGGTCTCTCCTGAACAACCGGTAGGCGTTTTGAGGCCCTGCTTCCCAGGACATGGCCGAACATCGCTCGTTGATGGAAAGTAGAGAATAACTTTTTTTTCCTTTCTCTCTGTGCTTCCGCGTGGCCTTGTTGTTTCTTTTGTTTCTTTTTCTCCCCATTCCCCTTCCCTTTAATTAAATCATTCTCATCTCAAACCTCGAGCTCTTTGTGTTGTCTTTTCTCCCCCTTCCTCTTTGAGGAGGGGAGGAGTGAGAGAGCGGTTGTGGTGGAGCTCGGCTGCCCACTCGAGTAAAACCATCACAGTACTTTAAAGAAATTGTACTGAAGCAAACAGGATTGTTTGTATGTTGTATTGTTAAGCAGGGGATGTTATAATGCCTTTCTATCATTTTAACCAGAATTTTGGAGTAAACAAACTCTTTTCTTTCTCTTGTTAACCTCTTAACTGTAAGGCTAGTAATACGCATTATTAATTAACTAAGGACTATTTTCTGTGTGGTGGGTATGCTGCATTTTCTCTACTGCAGGCATAGCCTGCTATCTGTTGAGGATCATAGAATGGCTTGGGTTGGAAGGGACCTTAAAGATCATCTAGTTCCAACCCCTTACCACAGGCAGGGTCACCTCCCCCCACCAGATCAAGTTGCCCAAAACTCCATCCAACCTGGCCTTGAATACCTCCAGGGATGGGGCATCTACAGCTTCTCTGGGCAACCTGTTCCAGTGCCCCCTCACCTTCATAGTTGGTATTTTGGTGTTCATGTTATGTGTCATTGACCAACTGAAAAATGAAAGTCATTCATTTGCAGCTGATTTGTTCAAGAGGCATTTTCATTGCTAATTTTTTTGGGGGGTGGAAGTTTCTGTTTTGGGGACAGAATATTTCAGTCTATTTTCCTTCACATTTTAAAAATCTATTGCAGTACACTGCTGTACCCCAACAGTAATTTAATCAATTTATGGTCTGGTAATTCTTAAATTTGCAGTATATGAAATAACATTAAAAATTGCAAATTTTAATGCAACTGTAGGAGCATTTCATTCTTAACACCTTCACTTATGTGTAATATTTTCTTTTCTAGTTTAATAATGATTTCAAGCAATGCTATTTGTTGTTAACCCTTTTAATTAATCATCTTATCATAGAGTAAGCAATTCCTGTCTGTCGGAAAGGGAGACAGTCCCGAGTAATGATGCAACCTCGATGCGAGTATAATCGTCCTCTTTTAATTGCAGGTTCTCACAGTGTATATATAGGCAACTAACTACAGCATGCGCCGATAACAACTTATCATTGGTCTAGCTTCTCCATGCACTTGTCTCTAGCTTGTTTCCTCATTATCTCTAATACAAGGACGTGGGAAACAGCGCAAAGGCACCTGCGAATTCCTTTCCCACAGAAGACAGTATTTCAGATAAGGAGACTATTAATTTGTCCTATAGTTTACTATGATATGAAATATATTAATAGATGTGATCTCAACAGAAGGTGTTGAACTAGAGAATTGTGCCTTTTTTTGGTCTTAAATGCAGAGTGAAGCAGAATTCAGAAGAAAACTGACTATTTTTTGACTGCCTGTTTTTCTTTTAAATATTTCATAATGATGTCTCTTTCCTTAGTTTGTAGTTATTTATACTAGTTAAAGAGAGACTATGAAGTTCTGTGCTTTTCAACACTGGACTGTGAAAGAGAGAGTCTTTGTACGTTTTTAGCAGTGAAGGATAGGCCATCTCCTCCTCACTTTAGCCCCCTAATCATTAGTTGATGTCCTCCTTACTTACTATTATTCTTTTCTATTCATCTCCAGCTGTCATTTTGCCAGTTTTCTAGTTTGGGAAAGACATTTAATATTAAATGGTATAATTGAAGCAAGATAAGCAATTTGTGGCAGATGTTGATAATGCCTTTGAAAACATTGTTGAGTACCTCATAAGTGTCTATGATCATTTACTCTTTTTTTCAGTTTTTGTGCCTTAATCAACTTTTATTTGCCTCCTTCTGCTTGGTCACCAATTTCTATTACTAGATCTCTTACAGATAATTCTAGAAACAACTTGAAACTGGTTGTATGTAAATTATATATTCACAAGAACCATCTATAGTCATCTATAGTCATGCTTCTCATGTTTGGATTATTGGATTTTAAATAATAATTTTAAATTTTCATGAGTTGTGAAGTTTTGTTTCTGAGTTTCATATCTGCATATGTATTAGTTTTAAACTAATATTTAAACTACTTTTTCAGATACTGAAAGTAGGACTTGGTGGTATATAAAGCACAAGATAATTTAGTGCCTTTTTGAAAGAACTGTGTAGTTTTGACCACTATGCATCCTTTGAGGAACTTGTTCTTGATTATTTGCTTTTTTCAGTTTATAGTTTGATCTTCAGTACCTTCAAAACTGTTGGAACAATGCTATCAAATCCTTGTCATTTATTGTAAATAAAATGTAAAATAATTGAAATATAATTACCCTTTATATGTTCATCATCTAAAAATTTGAGATACTATAAGTTTGAGATACATTATCTAAAAGTGTAGAGTCATGCACCTGGGAAGGAACAACTGGATCTTTCAGTACAGGCTGGGGGACGACCTGCTGGAGAGGAGCTCTGCGGAGAAGGACCTGGGGGTTCTGGTGGATGACAGGTTGGCCATGAGCCAGCAGTGTGCCCTCGTGGCCAAGAGGGTCAATGGGATCCTGGTGTGCATTAAAAGGAGGGTGGCCAGCAGGTCAAGGGAGGTGATCCTCCCCCTCTACTCTGCCCTGGTCAGGCCTCACCTGAAGTACTGTGTCCAGTTCTGGGCTTCCTGTTACAAAAAAGACAGGGATCTCCTGGAAAGAGTCCAGTGGAGGGCCACAAAGATGATACGGGTCCTGGAGCATCTTCTCTATGAAGAAAGGCTGAGAGACCTGGGTCTGTTCAGCCTGGAGAAAAGAAGACTGAGAGGGGATCTCATCAATGTGTATAAGTACCTGAGGTGTGGGAGACAGAGGGATTTGGCCAACCTCTTTTCAGTGGTTTGTGGGGACAGGACAAGGGGTAATGGCCACAAGATAGAGCACAGGAAGTTCCACACCAACATGAGAAAGAACTTCTTCACGGTGAGGGTGAAGGAGCACTGAAACAGGCTGCCCAGGGAGGTTGTGGAGTCTCCTTCTCTGGGGATATCCAAGGCCTATCTGGATGCCTACCTGGGCAGCCTGCTCTAGGGAACCTGTTTTGGCAGGGGGGTTGGACCCGATGATCTTTCGAGGTCCCTTCCAACCCCTTCAATTCTGTGATACTATTTTGCTTACTTCTCTTTTTGTATAGACAGATGCTATCGTGATTCTTTTTAAGTGTCTGCATAAATTACACTTATTTAGCACTTTCTACCTTTGTTATACTCAAAGAACTTATGTATATTTGGCTAGTTGTTTTTCAGATCTTATAATCACCACTTTCAAATTTAGCCAAACAAATCCTGGCATTTAATATCAGCTGTATATTGGTTTCTATGTGTATAAACAGCCCAATCAGTGTGTGTATGTATATACACGCATACAAATATGTGTATACATATTCCTTTAATCATTTTTTTCTTTTATATGAAGGTTTTATGTAATTATTCTGTAGCAGAAATCAATGGGTGTTAATTTTCTTTAGCATTTTTTGCAGCCTCAGTATTAAAAACAAATAATCTTTTTTCACATTAAATTTTAAAAAATAATTGCTGTTCTTTCCATACCTATAATATAGTTTTGTCTTGCCACAGATTTCAAATGTATGCTGTAGCTACTTTAGCTTAGTAGCTTAATCATGCTGATTGAAGCAGCTCCTGTATTTTGGATAGTCTCCTGTATTTGACAACAAAACGTGCTAAGAAGTGGAAAACTGTCTTAAAGTTCTTGTGAAGACTCTAGCAATTGTGTAAAATTCAGATAGTCATCTGAATTCTCCTGTAACTGGAGATCTTTCTGACTTTTTGATATTTCTGTAGAGGATTCAGTGCTGCTTTTACCTAAAGGCTAAATGTATTTAGATTTTTTATATTCATATAATTGAAGATTTAATTTAATTGCCTTTCTTTTCTTCATCACTGATTTCTATTATAAAGTCTCCCACAGATCATTCTAGATACGCTTTGAAATCTGTTGTATATAAGTTATACACTCACAAGCACCATCTGTAGTAATCTTTTTGTATTTATTTAATTCTTGGTGTTAAAAAAAAAAAAAAAAAGTAGTAGTAGTAGTAGATGAGGCCTTCTTTAGACAACCGGAAAAATCCTCAAGTTCACGGGCCCTAGTCCTCAGTGTGACTTTACCTCCCTGCTGAATGGGAATAGGGACCTGTTAACAAGGGACATAGAAAAGGGTGAAGTATGCAATGTCATCTTTACCTTGGTCTTTACTGGTAAGACCAGCCTGCAGGAATCCCAAGCACTAGGATTGTCAGCGGGAAGGCCTGAAGCAATGAAGACTTACCCATGGTGGAGGAGGAACACACTAGGGAACAAACTGGTCATGCACAAGTCTGTGGGACCTTATGGGATGCATCCATGAATGCTGCGGGAACTGGCCAATGTCATTGCAAGACCACTGTCAATAATCCGTGAAAGATCAAGGTGACTGGGGGAAGCACCTGAGGACTGAAAGAAAGCAAATGTCATCTCTATCTAAAAAGAGAGGATCTGGGAAATTAAAGGCCAGTCAACCTTACCTCAGTTCCTGTCCTGTGAAGATGATGTGACAACTAATCCTGCAAACTATTTCCAAATGCATGAAGGACAGAAGGTGATCAGGAGTAATCAGCATAGATTTATGGAGGGGAGATCATGCTTAATAAGCTCGATAGCCTTCTGTGATAAGATGACTGGCAGTATGGATGAGGGTCTGTTCATTTTTTATTTTAGTAAGGCTTTTGACACTGTTCCACAACATCCTCATAAACAAACCAATGAAGTACAGGCTAGACAAGCAGTGAGGTAGATCAAAAATGGGCTGAACTGATGGGCTTCGTCAACGAGGGTATGAATTGTAGCTGGAAGCCAGTCACTAATGGTGTACCATAGGGGTTGATACTGGGGCCAGTACTGTTTAGCGTCTTCGTTAATGACCTGGGTGATGGGTGATGGGACAGAGTGCACTTTCAGAAAGTTTGCAGAGTGGGGAGAAGTAGTTGATATACCAGATTGGTGTGCTGCCATTCAGAGGGACCTTGACATGCTAGCGAAATGAGCAGACAGGAGCATCAGTCACTTCAACAGAGGGAAATGCCAAGTTCTGCACATGGGGATGGTTAACCCCATGCAGGCTAGGGGCTAACTAGGTGGGAAGCAGGTTGGGAAAAAAAAAAAAAAAAAAAAAAGAGGGTCCTGGCTTTGAGAAGAGTGTTTCCAGGAGGTCAAGGGAGGTGATTCTTGCTCTTTACCCATTAGTGGTGAGACACAATTGGAATGCTCAGTTTAGTTTAACGCTCCCTAACACATAAAGATATGGAAGTGAGTCTATCAAATGGCCATGAATATTGTTAAGGGACTAAAACATCTAGTGTTTGAGGAGAGGCTGAAAGAGCTGGGACAGTTCAGCCTGAGGTAGAAAAGGTTCAGGGGTATGTTATCAATGTGTTGATAAGATACCTGATGGAAAGGCAGTAAAGAAGACGGAGCCAAACTCTTCTCAGTGATATCCAGTGGCAAGATAAGACAGTGGGCACAAACTGAAATACAAGAATTTTCATTTAAACATGGAAAGAAACCTTTTGACTCTAAGGGTGGTCAAACATTGCAACAGGTTGCCTATAGGGGGTCATGGAATCTCCATCCTTGGAGTTATTCAAAACCTGACAGGACGCAGCACTGTGCAAGCTGCTGTAGCTAACCCTGCTCTGAGCAGGGATATTGGCCTAGATGGCCTCCAGAGGTCTCTTCCAATCTTACCCATTCTATGATTTTTCCCATAAATAATTCCCTTAAGACAGAAAAACTTGTTGTGCAAAACATCACAGCTGTTAAGTGCCAGCTATCTATATCATAGATTTCTTTTATAGCATTACTTCCTGACTTCAGTAACTTATCGTTCATGTATATTTTATTGTCAGGAAATGCAACATTTGCTTCTTGTCCCACATATACTTCAGAAATTACAGTTTATTGCCTAGATACTTCACCACCTCTTTACTTTTAATGCTCTTCCATTAGCATAGATTGGAAGCAGTATAACACGTGGCAATTTAAAAAAATGTTTTTTTCACATGTGCTAATTTTATTAATTTAAAATATCTTTTTCACCCCTCTTATTTTTCCTTGGAAAGCCATAACATATTTGGTAAATTATTGGGGGCTTGGTTTTGTCGGTGTTTCTGCTTTAAAGTTGATTGTGCATATAAACCATTTTGTAATAAATAATACTCTTTCCGTAACCGAATTGTTGCTGACCATCTCTTTCCATCAGATTCTTCTGAGTCAATAGCATCTAGAACAATGGAATTTTGATTTAAAGCATCAGCTTTAAAGTTATTCAGTGTGTTACTGGAAATTGTGATGACAACTATGTCCTCTAAAGGAAGAACAGTGTTTTAAAGGACATGTCCAACCACCCTTATGTACCCAGTTTGCACTGATACTTCATTCTAAGAAATAAACATGGTAATAAGAGACTGGATTTAGATTGGTGCTGAATTTCACTATAACCGAACTTGTATTAATTCTAAAAGGAAAAGACAGTTATAAAAGTGGATATCCCATGGAAACAAAGGAAAATTGCAAAGTGGTTCTCATAAAAAATGGTGTAAAATAAGTAAATAAATTGTTATTGAACTGTTGAAAAATCTTTGGTTTTGTTATATTTCATTGGAGCTTAATATTTCATAAAATTTCTGCTTCATAAGGGGCTATGCTCTCTAATTTTTGTACTGGTATAGAATCATAGAATGGCTTGGATTGGATGGGACCTCAAAGATCATCTAGTTCCAATCCCCCCTGCCATAGGCAGGGACACCACCCACTAGATCAGGTTGCCCAGGGCCTCATCTAACCTGGTCTTGAACACCTCCAGGGATGGGGCACCTACAACCTCTCTGGGCAACCCATTCCACTGCCTCACCACCCTCTGAGTGAATTTTTTTCTCCTAACCTCTATTCTAAATCTCCCCTCTTTTAGTTTAAA
>NW_023310929.1:0-30576 GCF_011077185.1 Oxyura jamaicensis | reverse complement strand
CTGAGGAGAAGGACCTGGGGGTGTTGGTGGACTAGATGCTCAACATGCATCTCCTTCTATGACCAGGTAACCCATCTGGTGGATGAGGGAAAGCCTGCTGATGTAGTCTACCTGGACTTATGCAAAGCCTTTGACATGGTTTCCCCCAGTATTCTCCTGGAGAAGCTGGCAGCCCATGGCTTGGACAGCTACACTCTTGACTGGGTTAAAAACTGGCTGGATGGCCAGGCCGAGAGAGTAGTGGTGAATGGAGTGAAATCCAGCTGGCAATCAGTCACAAATGGTGTTCCTCAGGGGTTGCCATTGGTGCCCATTGTGGTGGTTTTACCGTGCTAGGCAGTTGAACACCACAACCGCTCTCTCACTCCCCCTCCTCAGATGAGGAGGGGAAGAAGTAAAGGAAAGAACAACTCACGGGTTGAGATAAGGATGATTTAATTAAAAAGGGGAAATATATATATATATATAATTAAGGAAATATTATTATTAATTAAACAATTCAACTAAAGGGAAAAAAGGGAAAGGGGAAAAGGGAGGGGGGAAAGGGAATAACTAAACAAAGCAAGTAAAGGCTATGTGGAAGTGCAGAGGAAAGAAATTACTCTCTACTTCCCACAAATGAGCGATGCTTGACCACGTCCTTGAAGCAGGGCCTCAACGCACGTAGCCAGTGTTCGGGAGGAGGACAGACGTTTTCGCAACGAGAGCCCACCCCTCCCCTCTTCTTCCTTTTTCCACCTTTTATTGCTGAGTGTGACATCATATGGTATGGAATATCCCTTTGTTTGGTTTAGGTCAGCTGCCCTGGTGATGTTTCTTTCTCACTTTTTGCCCACCCCCTAGGAGGGTCAGAGAGAGTCCTGATGCTGTGCCAGCACTTCTCAGCAGCAGACACAACACTGGTGTGATACCACTGCTGTTCTAGCTACAAGTGCAGAGCGCAGCACTGTATGGGCTGCTGCAGGGAAAGTTAACATCCCAGCCAGACCCAGTACACCCATCCTCTTTAATATCTTCATTGATGACATGGATGAGGGAATTGAGTGCACCCTCAGTATGTTTGCAGACGACACCAAGTTGGGGGGGGAAGTGTCTATCTGTCGGAGGGTAGGAAGAACCTGCAGAGGGACCTGGACAGGTTGGGTCAATGGGCAGAGGCCAATGGAATGATGTTCAACAGTGCTAAGTACTGGGTCCTGCACTTTAGCCACAACAATCCCATGCAGTGCTATAAGCTTGGGGAAGAGTGGCTGGAAAGCTGTGCAGAGGAAAAGGATCTGGGGGTGCTGACTGATGCTTGTCTGAACATGAGCCCGCAGTGTGCCCAGGTGGCCAAGAAGACCAACGGCATTCTGGCTTGTATCAGGAATAGTGTAACCAGCAGGACCAGGGAAGTGATTGTCCCCCTGTACTCAGCTCTGGTGAGGCCTTACCTCGAGTACTGTGTTCAGCTTTGAGCTCTTCAGTAGAAGAAGGACATTGAGGCCCTGGAACGTGTCCAGAGAAGGTCTATGAAGCTGGTGAAGGGCCTGGAACACAGGTCTTATGAGGAGCATCTGAGGGAGCTGGAGTTCTGGAGTCTGGAGAAGAGGAGGCTCAGGGGAGACCTTATTGCTCTCTACAACTACCTGAAAGGAAGTTGTGGGAAGCTGGGGGTCGGCCTCTTCTCACAGATAACCAGTGATAGAGGGAATGGCCTCAAGTTGCACCAGGGGAGGTTTAGGCTGGAAATCAGGAGACATTTCTTCTTAGAAAGAGTAGTCAGGTATTGCAAGGGGTTGCCCAGGGAGGTGGTGGAGTCATTGTCCCTGGGGGTGTTCAAGGAAAGGTTGGACGTGGTGCTTAGGGACATGGTTTAGTGGGTGATACTGGTGGTTGGACCAAATGATCTTGGAGGTCTTTTCCAGCCTTTATGATTCTATGAATCTACTACTACTCTTAATAGAAGGCTGTTCCATGAAGTGGCTACTCTGATGGTGAGATTCTGTTTCATTTTCCTTCTTGTTTGCATTCATGCCTTCATTTACTGTTGTGTTAACATTGGCCTTCAGCATTCCTTCCTTTCAGCCTTCTTTGATTACCATATAGAAAGCAACCACGTTCTGTCTTGACCTTGGTTTTGTTAGCTAAACAAACTAACCTGTTCTATTCTCCTCTTATAAAGAATGCTCTTCCCCTGACCATCCTAGCTTGATACATTCTCAGGTCTGGACCTTGCCAGTTTGGGTTTCTTATTATGTATCTGTGGAGAAGGTTTCTGATTTGAGTGTCTGGTTTTGGAGGTATTTTTCCCATTGAATATCTATATAATTTAATTATTGCAGCAGTAATAGTGGAAAAGAACTTGTGTTAATATTGACTACATCTGATGGTTATACCTTCCCCAGGCTATTAAGAAGTGAAAGTACTAAGATTTTTTTTTCTTGCCTCAGTGTTGAGTACACGATTTCCAGTAATGCTGTCTACTGACATGGCTTTAGTCAGTTTTGATGCAGTTTCAGTTGGGAGAAGTGGATTATCAGACATGGCCTTTCTATCGTATGTATAATTTAAGTGTTAGTAGCTCTTGTGGGCTTGCTGTTGCAGACTCATCACGGGAAAAGTTAAGTTATGGGTTTGTAGGATTCTTTTTGGTCTGTTTTTTAAAGAATTGCTTATTTAGGAAACTAAGAAACTACTAAAATCCTGTGTATATTGGTGTTTTTTTCAGGTAAAGAACCTTGACTATTATTTGAAACTGCTCTGGGTGTATGAAGTCTGTTTTCTCCTGGTTAAAAACAAAAACAAAAACAAGAGAAAAACAAAACAAAACAAAACACCACAAAACACACAGTATATCTGTCTGAAGCAGTTTTCTTAGCTAAGTTTCTGCACCTGTAATGTACAATATTTTAAATAAACAAATGTAATTTAGAGGTAAGAATGAGACCATGGCAGTTACTAAGGCAGTTACAGAGACCATGGCAATTACTAAGGAAATGACAGTGTTTTTTTTTTTTAGTTTATATGTATTGTGTATGTAATTCGCAAAATATTGATTTGTAAAGTAAGTGTAAGCAAATCACGATTTCAGCATCTTCAGCAGGCAACATAAATGCTTACGGAAGAATTCTTCTTACTCTTTCACAAACTGTTAGCACAGGTGCCTATCTATAGTAGGCAGATGTATACAAAACCAAGTTCCTTTCCTTTATTTTGTTTGTCTTTAGACAAATGCTCAATTTTTGTCATTTCATTAGTATAACAATAGTGGATTGTAATGTGTGATCTTTGTAAATTTTGTTGTCTTGCAACTGTAGTTGAAATTATTGTGACAACTTTTTTTTAACTATATCTTTAGTAGATATCTTTTTAGATCTTTACAATTAGTGAACACTGAGTGAATGCATACTTATTCATTAGTTGAATATAAAATGTACCTTTTTACAGGAAATAAACAAGCTAGTTTAGTGGGACTAAAACTTTTATTTTTGTGGAATGAGGGTTACAGTTCCTAGCAGTAGTTTTACCAGAGAGTGTTTAATATTAAAGAGAGATCTTCAGATTAATTTTGAAATAGATACTTATTTTAAAATACATGAAGATTTTGTATTTTCACATTGTTTCCTTGATTTTTACATCTGTATATTATTCCTTTTATTTTTGCTAGCCACCTCTTGTATGAAAAATACTTCCTTCTCCAAACTTGGGAAGTGAACATAGCTAATTACTTAAACTGGTTATGGATTAAGTGCTCTCCACAGCAATATGAATCAACAGAAGTTCTGCTACCAATTTTTTAGTGGTTTTTTTTGTTTTTTTTTTTTTTTTCAAAATAAGGTATAAAATTCATTAACTTGTTTTAATTGTCTTTGTACCTTTAATATCCAGACATTGACTATTGGTTTAGTACTGTATAACCGAAGAAAATTTCTTGTTTGCCTTATCTTGCATCATTTTTGGTGAAGGACTCTGCTTCTCAGACCAGAAATTTGCCTTTTGATTTCTTAATGCCATTTGATATTTAAATTCTACATTGTTCTACCTACTCTTGACAAAATTTACTTAGTATGCAGCTGAGGTTATGGCCTGCATTTCATTTATCATTTATATTACTGAATTTAAAAGTCTTTTAAATAGACTGAATGTTGTCATTTGTTTTTGTTCTTTTTAGTGCTTGGGAGATGGGAAGTAATGATAGCTGGCACCTGAACTAAAATATCTGTGAAGGCACTACCATCCCAGAACTTCAGGATGAATGGGGATATGCCTCATGTTCCCATCACTACTCTTGCAGGCATTGCTAGTCTTACAGACCGTAAGTACTCTTCTTTTGTTTTTTTTTATTTTGTTTTCTTTTTTTTTTTTTTTTTTTTTTTTTTTTTTTTCTCGAAGCTATTTCTAATGATTTAGTTAAAACCTTTATCTTGGAGCTGTAATCAGCCTGGCAAGTCAGTCATCTTGTTTTCTTGGACCCATGAAAGTGATTTATCTGTATAGATAACTTTTTGGCCTCTTCTGGCTTACACTTCTCTTGTCTATATAAGCCCTGCCAGTCATCTGGTCAAGACTTCTTATTTTATATACTTCCTTCTTATGCATATAGACCTAAGAATGCCCTCTTAGTATGCTCATTTATAATCTGGTTGAAATATTGTTATGGATGTTTTAAATTAAGCAATTAAATGTTTTTACCAAGAGTAAAGTACATAAAGGGGATTTATAAAAAAGATGGAGAGCAACTCTTTGCTCAATCAGATAATGACAGGACGAGGGGAAACAATTTTAAACTAAAAGAGGGGAGATCTAGATTAGAGGTTAGGAGGAAATTCTTCACTCAGAGGGTGGTGAGGCAGTGGAACAGGTTGCCCAGAGAGGCTGTGGGTGCCCCATTCCTGGAGGTGTTCAAGACCAGGTTAGATGAGGCTCTGAGCAACCTGATCTAGTGGGTGGCATCCTTGCCTATGGCAGGGGGGTTGAAACTAGATGATCTTTGAGGTCCCATCCAATCCAAGCCATTCTATGATTCTATGATTTGTGAATAGTTATTTTGAGTGAATTAACATTGTAATTATACCAATCAACAACACTAGTCTTTTCTTGAGAAAATAACTTGCATAGAAATGAATACAATACAGGAAGAACAATCTGAGAATGTAATTAGTGGCTTAAATTAATGATTTTGTTTTGTTTTCCCATCTACCTTGACCATACAAAGTGGAAACTTGAAGATCAGTGTAGAAAATTATGCTCAATGCACTTAGACTACTGCCTGCAACTACAAGGGTTTTACATTTCCTTCCTTCCCATTATCAGTGCTTTCAATTCCAAGAGAAGACTGTCTTAACGTTTTAAATAACTTTATGTTTTGGAATGTTTAAAAGTGTGTTTTTATTCATATAACTTGCCTTAACACATTTAAATATTTACAACAATAATATAATTAGTGTACTTGAATACATTGCTTTGTTTAAAGCAGTGTAGCCTCTGTATGTTTTAAAAAAAAATCCAGAATTTTTCCCTATATTTCAAATGTAGTTGTCATTTTTTGTTGTTTTTGTTTTTATCTTAATCATGTGAGAGTAAGAAGGCTGCCCATCTTTGTATGATTGTGTTCTGAGAAATGATTCTGAACTTCTTTCTGTCTTCTGATAACAGTTTTGAACCAGCTGCCTCTTCCATCACCTTTACCTGCTACAACAACAAAAAGCCTACTCTTCAATGGACGGATAGCTGAAGAGGTGAATTGCCTTCTGGCTTGCAGGGATGAAAATTTAGTTTCACAGCTCGTCCACAGTCTCAATCAGGTGTCAACAGATCACATGTATGTATTTTGAACTTCAGCTATATCACATCACTGTCCTTATTCCTTGAGATTAAAATGAAATGGATTGAGAGGGATTTTTGTGAGAATTTGAAAACCCGAATGTGCAGGTTGTTTGTTAGGCTTGTAGCAGATTATCAGTGTTTAAGAGCCAATTATTTCAGTCAAGTAGCACTTAAGCATAACTTTTTTTTTTTTTTTTAAATAGAGCAATTTTAAATTGTTCAAGTTACAAGTGCAAACTTTGTGATGTTGATTGTACAACACCTATTTGTGTTCCAGTTTGTTTAATAATACCTATAGACAAACTATATATCCAGCATTATACGAAAAGAAACTTTTTGGTGAGACCCATGTAAGACCCATGTCAATTCTGATTAGGTATTGAACTTTAATATTAAAAAATTGAATCAGCAAGTATCCTCTTTTTGTTTAATATATATTTTGTTTTGTTCATTTTTGTATGATGTCCTTTGAATGTTGACAGCACTTTTTCCTACATATTTTTCCAATAAGTTGCTTTGATCAAATGGAAGTAGCTTTTAAAAAGTCCTCAAAACAAACAATAGATGAAAGCACCAATGCATTTATAGAAAATCCATTACATTTTTGATAGTTCAGAGGGAATCCTGTGATGTCAATTACATGCCAATTTCCCTTTTTATAATAAAATATGCGACCTGAACATTATACATTCATGGATATCTTATTTTTAATCCTACAATACTTAATGTTATACAAGTGTTGTTCTTCTGTGGAGAAGATCAAAAGTGGGTATAAGGAACTTATATAATAGCCAGAATCTGACAGCCATGGATATGTATGTGCTTAATAACAGAGAATAATTTTGAGGACTGGTAGGAAATTTTCCTTCCATTCCTTAAAGAAGAGAGGGGAAAAAAATAGAGGCAGGGAACAGTGCTTTGCAGACTTTTTTTTTCTTTATTTTAGCAGTAAATTGTTTTCTTTTTTTTTTTTAACTTGAACATTGTTTCTTACAATTTGAAAATACATTTGCTTCTTTATTTGTTTACTTCCACAATTGCAGAGAATTGAAAGATAACCTTGGCAGTGATGATCCAGAGGGAGATATACCGGTCTTGCTGCAGGCTATCCTGGCAAGGAATCCTAATGTTTTCAGGGAGAAAAGCATGCAAAACAGATATGGGGTACAAAGTGGTAAGGATTTTCAATTATTTATTGTTTGTGTTTTACGTTATTCTGTAAGTTTAGGGGATTGATACTAACAACAAATATATATGGACTACATCTGTGATGTTTATGCCTAACCTTGTGTCTGATAGTGATACAAAGCTATGTATCTTGACATCTTCTAAGAGTGTGTATTAAAATAAAAATTCCATGAATTTCTCTATTTTTGTTTTTAAAAAAATGTTTAATTTCCCTACAGAAGTTTATTTTCTAGGAGGATTGATTGGATTTTATTTTAAAAATTATATAATTAAGTTCATTCACCTAGGCCTAGTGAGTAAAAAGCCATATAATATTTGAAAAGAGCAGCTTGCTTTGGATAGAACATGTAACGCTCCTTGAAAGAATGCAGAATTTTTCCTGAATGAAAAAGTTAAGGGCAGTGCTAAATATTTAGAAGTTAACTGATTATGAAATTTAAGCTCTGATAACAATATCCAGATTCTGTGTTTGGAGGCAGCCATGGCAGAATATAATTTTTCCAGCTGTGGGAAGAGTTGTAACTGTCCTGCCAGTTTGCAGTGGTACCACAAAGAACATATGCTTGAATAAGAGTTTTACACCAGTTTTGTAGCGTAAAATATTTTTTTTGCCAGTGCAAAGGTGAGACATAATTTTTGGAATTATTTGTTCCAGCAGAGGATTTTGAAAGAAAGAAGAAAAAGCTTGTTAATTTTTTTCTAAATTTTGATAATACTGTTATTCAGAGGGGGAAACACTTTTGTAGCTTGATTCAATAGTTTAAGAGTAACCCTTAATGAAATAAAAGAATCTCTATCTTTAGTAAATGTGCTTTGACCTATGCTTGAAGGAAGGTATTGGTACAGAATTAAAAATAATTCAACATGAAACTTAAAAGAATAATTGATGTTATTTTAATAAAGTTAACAAGCTGTTTCAGAGAACCAGAGGAGATGAGAATTTTAAAATTCCTTGATTATTTAATTTTATTTTACATAATTCTGAATATATGTGCCAGTGCAAGCACTGTAATGAAGTGTGAAAGTGTGAAATCAGAAAACTGGAGAGAAAGGAGGAAGAGGAAAAGCTTAGCTATAGACAAAATATTTTGAGAGGATAAAAGGTCTTGGAATGAATGTTTGGAAAAGCTAGGCAAAGTGTGATGTCATTTTCAATGGAAAAAGGCCGCACACTTATCTGGATACAGGTGTTTTTTTTAGCTAAATACTGGCATATTGTGGTCTAATTAGCTATTAATATGTCCCATTCAGATTTCCAAGGCCAAAGGAGGCTATATGGTTATACTGGGGCAGGAAAGGTCTTTTCTTCTGTTTTGTGAGCAGGTTTTGTAATTGCTGTATAGTCAAGATTTGTAGATTGGGGGTTTTGGTAGAGATCTTATGTAATGCATTTTGCAAGCTAGAAGAATGATTTTTAGACTCTTCTAGTATTTCAAACTCATCTCTTCTGATTTCTTTACTGTCTTCCTTCTGAATATTTTCTTTCTGCCTTCTATTGAGTCCTGTGTGCAGTGAAGTCAGTGCTGAGTACTGTGACCCAGTATTTGTAATGCCCACAATTGACAAGGAATAAAGGAAGGGGATCCCCTATTTACTCAGTCTGGGCTGAGTCTCTGCACTGGGGTGGACCTCTGCACATTGTTCACTTGAATGCCAGTTCTAGTATTATTATGGACAAAGCGAACTCAAATTCATTTCTACCAACCTTCTTTTCTGATGTAGGAACAGAAAGGTGACCTGGCTAAAGAATATTAAACATGGGATAAAGTTCTTTGTTTAGTACAAGTTGTTCAGAAACAAAGGCATCTCCAGAAACCTAAATATTATGTTTTGAATTTCTTTAAATGTAACTTTTCCTCCAAGTTCATATCTGTAGTTCAATGTTAAGTTTAGAGTGAGAATTGTTTTTAGTTATGATGGAAAAATATGATGTGACAACTGGGAGAAGTGTCTAAAGACTGGAGGAAAGCAAACATCCCTCCTGTCTTCAAGAAGGGCAAGGAGGACCCAAGGAACTACAGGCTGGTGAGCCTCACCTTGATCCATGGGAAGGTGATGGAACAACTCATCCTGGAAATCATTTTCAGGCACAATGAAGGGCAAGAAAATCAGGAGTAGTCAGCATGGATTCACCAAGTGGAAGTCATGCCTGACCAACCTGATAAGCTTCTATAATGAAATCACCAGCCTGACGGATGAGGGGGAAGCAGTGGATGTTGTTTTCCTGGACTCCTTGAAGGCCTTTGATGCTATCCTCCATAAGATCCTTATAGAGAAGCTGTTGAAGTATGGGCTGGACAAGCAGACAGTGAGGTGGACTGGAAACTGGCAGAACAGCCAGACCCAGAGGGTAGCAGTCAGTGGTGCTGTTATCCGTTGGTTTGTGCCTGGTGTGCCTTGCCAATAAGCACAGAGTCGGAATCCACATGAAGGTATTTAATTATATGACTCTGCAAGGTCAGGTGCTTAGCAATCTTTCGCAAAGCAAGCACACCTCTGGCTTGAATCACCGTTATTTATACACAGCAAATTTGTGAAACTGTCTCTCTGGCTACTTTTGATTGGCTGATTGGCTGTCTTAGCTTGCCTAACTCATCTCTATTGAGTATGGGCATTACAGACAAGAGGTGGGGGTGGGTGGACAGGACATCAAATCCCTAGTTTCCATATATTAGCATTTTGATGGGTGTGATTTTAATATGTTATTGACCCTTAACGAGCAAGAGGCTACCATAGGTCAGTCTGGAATCTTCCTACAACTGTGTTTCTCTTTGTTTTTTAGCTTTCATCCCTTATGTCCCTTGCTTCTGCTAGCTCAAGGCTACTAGTCTCCCTGTTTTCTTCAAGGTTTTCTTGTTTTCCTCAGCTTAAAACTACAATTTTCCCCCTTGGTGACTATGAACATCACTTTTGGGCTTCATAGTTCTCACTACATAGTTCTTGTCCATTTCTGTAAATTTGAGGAAGCACTCTACTGTTAGCAAGAAGAGATATGGATAATATACTCTGTGAGGTTTGCTGAATAAAGCATTACATGAATTTAGACAACTAGGCATGCATCGCAGAACACAATTAGATATTGCTATCATAGCTACAGGTACTATGATAATTAAAAACTGTTGTTTTAATAATCCAGTTTGGCAACCATGACCAAAACCAGGAAAAATCTGGTCCGCTACTGACGGTTGCATCCTGAGACACTTGGTGAAACAAATGGGATGCTTGCCAGATTTTGTTAATACCTGTTTGAATTTGCTTCTTCTCATTTACATAGACTGAGCCTCCTCTTCTCCAGGCTAAATAGTCCCACCTCCCCCAGCCGCTCCTCGTAAGACTTGTTCTCCAGACCCTTCACCAGCTTTGTAGCCCTTCTCTGGACTCGCTCAAGCACCTCCATGTCCTTCTTGTAGTGAGGGGCCCAAAACTGAACACAGTACTCGAGGTGCGGCCTCACCAGAGCCGAGTACAGGGGGACAATCACTTCCCTGGACCTGCTGGCCACGCTGTTTCTTATGCAAGCCAGGATGCTGCTGGCCTTCTTGGCCGCCTGAGCACACTGCTGGCTCATATTCAGCCGACTGTCAACCACTACTCCCAGGTCCTTCTCTGCCAGGCAGCTTTCTAACCACACATCTCCCAGCCTGTAGCTCTGTTTGGGGTTGTTGTGCCCCAGGTGCAGGACCCGGCACTTGGCCTTGTTGAACTTCATACCGTTGGCCTCGGCCCATCAGTCCAGCCTCTCCAGATCCTCCTGCAGAGCCTTCCTACCCTCGAGCAGATCAACACACACACCTAACTTGGTGTCGTCTGCAAACTTGCTGAGGGTGCACTCGATCCCCTCATCCAGATCATCGATGAAGATGTTAAAGAGGACTGGTCCCAGTACCGAGTCCTGGGGGACTCCACTAGTGACTGGCCTCCAACTGGATTTGACTCCATTCACCACAACTCTCTGGGCCCGGCCATCCAGCCAGCTCTTAACCCAAGGAAGTGTGCGCCAGTCCAAGCCATGAGCAGCCAGTTTCCTGAGGAGAATGCTGTGGGGAACGGTGTCAAATGCCTTACTGAAGTCAATGTAGACCACATCCACAGCCTTTCCCTCATCCACTAAGCGTGTCACCTTGTCATAGAAGGAGATCAGGTTCGTCAAGCAGGACCTGCCCTTCATAAACCCATGCTGACTGGGCCTGATCGCCTGCTTGCCCTGCAACTGCCGCATGATGACACCCAAGATAATCTGCTCCATGAGCTTCCCTGGCACTGATGTTAAACTAACAGGCCTATAGTTCCCCGGGTCTACCCTCTGGCCCTTCTTGTAGATGGGCGCCACGTTTGCTAGCCGCCAGTCAAGTGGGACCTCCCCCAATAGCCAGGACTGCCAATAAATGATGGAAAGTGGCTTGGCCAGCTCTTCCGCCAGTTCTCTCAGTACCCTCGGGTGGATCCCATCCGGCCCCATCGACTTGCGTACATCCAAGTGCTGTAGCAGGTCGCCAACCATTTCCTCGTGGATTGTGGGGGCCACATTCTGCTCCCCATCCCCTTCCACCAGCTCAGGGTACTGGTCGTCCAGAGAACAACTGGTTTTGCTGTTAAAGACTAAGGCAAAGAAGGCATTAAGCACCTCAGCTTTTTCCTCATCTCTGGTTACTAAGTTTCCCCCTGCATCCAGTAAAGGGTGTTCTATTTTTGTTTGTATTCAACCAAGAGCATCGGTAGTGACATTACTTATGATTTCTAGTGTTGCAGAAATGTTTACTATTGGCCTTTCAAGTTGTACTGTTACCATAAAAGAAACTCTTCAGACTCAGTTTGGAGTTTCAGAAAGCAGGCATTCTTTAACTGTGGCACTGGATACACAGGGGATCGCTCCACCTAGTGTGCCTCTTTCCAGTGGTTTGTGGGGACAGGACAAGGGGCAATGGCCAAAAAACGGATCACAGGAAGTTCTGCAACAACATGAGAAAGAACTTCTTCACGGTGAGGGTGAAGGAGCACTGGAACAGGCTGCCCAGGGAGGTTGTGGAGTCTCCTTCTCTGGAGATATTCAAGGCCCGTCTGGATGCCTACCTGGGCAACTTGCTTTAGGGAACCTGCTTTGGCAGGGGGGTTGGACACGATGTTCTCTTGAGGTCCCTTCCAACCCCTATGACTCTGTGACTCTGTGATTCTGTGAAATCTTGCACAAACCTATATGTACTGCTATTTGTTGCCTTTTTTTTTTTTTTTTACTGTCAGTATTGGGGTGTTGAAACTAGATTGGCATTCATGGATTAGTCCATAAGACAGGAAATTGTCTATCAGAGGCTCCAGCCCCTTCCTTGCTGAAAGGCTAATTGGATATTTTGGCACTTGTATAGGTATAGCTCCTTTTTTTTTTTTTTTTTTTTTTTTTTTTTTCTAAAACCATTCCCTTTTCGTCTGCAGTCAAAAGGCATTCAATAGGGCTCGCATATCCCCTCAGTTAGGGTTATGGGAAATCATAATAGTTTCTAGCAACTGATGCATTGCTGCTGAGTTATGCCTATAAGGTCCAACAGGGTGTCTCCAGTTTAACAAATCTGATGTTGTAAATGGAACATGAACAAAAAAAGTTTATTCCTCTGGTCCCACTGCCTGCCTTAATGGAGCCTGGATAACTGGCCTCATCTTCTGTTAGGTGCAAAGTGCTATTGGGCTAAAATTAGAATCATCCTGGGTCTCAGGAGAGGTCTGAGATGTCCCTGCAGAAACCTCTGCAGCCTGAGCTTCAGGAGAGATCTCTGATGTTCCAGCAGAAACCTCATAAATCCAACCCCCAGGAGAGTCCTCTGATGTCCCCACAGAAGTCTCAGAAATAGGGGAAACCTCTGGATTATACAGCGGTGTTGTCAAGGGTGCCAATAACCGAACCCCTTCTTGTTCTAGACTCGGATAAATTTTAGGGGGTTTATCATTCCCTTCCTTCCCTTTCTTTTCAGCCCATAGCATAATACGGTCTTCCCGTAATCCACACTCTGCCTGAGTTGTCAGGTCCCGATACAATTACATGAAAGCACTAACGTGCATCACTTTGTCCCATTTTCCTTCCCCATGGCAAAATAACATCAATTTCAATATAGGGTATCATAATTAAAGGATCCATTTTCTGGCCATTGTTTTCCAGTTCATACTGAGTCCGCTCCTGATTACAGTATTGCGTCATTTTACCCTTTGTCCTATATTCACCACCAAATTTAGACCAATTTTTGAGGATGCATCCAAGGGGGGAGGAAGGTGGGGATTCTGGACTGCTTCCTATTTTCCATTTGGTAGCTGCTCATACTCGGCTTTAACTTTAACCCTTCAATTGGGTCAGGTAGCTCATGGGACCATCTTCCCTTCTCTCTAAAATACAGTGTCTTTGTGTGAGGCTGACAATCTGCTCTCTAAATACCTATATGAACATATAAATTGTACTCAGCAGTCCAGTGACTTCCCCTTTATCACCAGAATTTTGGTGGATTCCTCAGTGTTGCGCCATTGTGCCATTCACTGGCCCCAGATTTTTGGAGGGTTGATGCTGGACCCCGATAAAATCACAAGTATGCACTTGGTCTCTGGCATCCTCCCCTCTGACACTGATGCCAACAAGTTGGACCAGACAAGGCTAATTTAGGGTCTCATCTGGGTCACCAAAACTGTTATCCATAGGTTTGTGACTTGCCAATAAGCATATAGAGTTGGAATCCACATGAAGGTCTTTTAATTAAAGAATTAATTATATAGCTCTCAGGTGCTTGTTGATCTTTTGCAAAGCAAGCACACCTCTGGCTTGAATCACCATTATTTATACACAGCAAACTTGGGAAACTATCTCTCTGGCTACTTTTGATCTTTTGATCGGCTGTCTTAGCTTGCCTAACTTATCTCTGTTGAGCATGGGCATTACAGACAAGGGGGGGGGCGTGGACATGACACCAAATCATACATTTCCATACATTAGCATTTTGATGGGTGTGATTTGTAATGTTTATGGCCCTTAATGAGAAAGAGGTCAGTCTGGAATCTTCCTGCAGCTGTTTTTCTCCTTGTTTTTTAGCTTTCATCCCTTATCTCCCTTGCTTCTGCTAGCTCAAGGTTACCAGTCTCCCTGTTTTCTTCAAGGTTTCCTTGTTTTCTTCAGCTTAAGCCTACAGTGCAAAGTCTAGTTGGAGGCCACATGGACTACCCTACCACAGTGATCAATATTGGGTCCAGTCCTTTTGTAACATTTTCACTAAGAATCTGGACAATGGCGTAGAGCGCACCCTCAGTAAATTTGTGGAAGACACGAAATTGGGGGGAGTGGCTGACACACCAGAGGGCTGCACAGCCATCCAGTGGGACCTTGACAGGCTGGAAAGGTAGGCTGACAATAATCTCATGAAGTTAAACTAGGAGAAGTGCAGAGTCCTGCAACTGAGGAGGAACAACCCCAGGCACCAGTACATGCTGGGGGCCACCCAGCTGGAAAGCAGCTCTGTGGAGAAGGATCTAGGAGTCCTGGAAGACAGCAGGCTGACCATGAGTCAGCAATGTGCCCTTACCACTAAGAAGGCTTTTTGGCTTCATTAGGCAAAGTATTGCCAGTGTTAAAAGTCATTCAAAGAAACTCTCTAAGACTCAATTTGGAGTTTTAGAAATCAGGCATTCTTTAATTGGGATGCTGGATGCACAGGGGATCGCTCCACCTAGTGTGCGTGCCAAATTGTTCAAGCTACGGGGGTTATATGCAATCAATACATACATACATATTCATTGGGTTTTCCAATGAATAATTAACATATTCACACTATTTCCTGTAACTCATTAAAATATGTAAACATCCCTGATGCATGCACATTTGTTTCTATTGGTAGTCTTTTGGGGGCTTTTGGTGATCATCGACAGTCATACTAAGCTAAGTCAAATGACACATCCAAGGACATATGCATACCATGCACCTAATCTTTTTAGACACATCCTCCAGGCCTGGTTCATCTTGCCTCCCCCCCTTCCTGAGATACAGTTCTGTATGGTCTTACAGATAAAACTGACTAATTGGTGAGTAAAGTAGCACCAGAGATACGATGATTCTAGACTTCCTTCTATCTAACTAAACATAGTAAAGGTTTAGCCTATCTGTTCATAAAACTTCTCAGATTTGGTTCTATTATTCTGTCGGAGAGAACCATATGCTCTTCTGACTTAGTATCACCTGTAGATCAAGATAGGTAATCCTTCCCCTTTACTCAGCGTTGGTGAGGCCGCACTCAGAGTACTGTGTCCAGTTCTGTGTCTACCAGTACAAGAGAGACATTGACATACTGGAAAAAGACCAATGTAGGGCCACCAAGATGATGAAGGGACTGGAGCACCTCACTTATGAGGAGAGGCTGAGAGAGTTGGGACTGTTCAGCCTGGAGAAAAGGAGGCTCAGGGGGGAAATCTCATCAGTGTTTATAAATACCTGAAGTGAGGATGCAAAGAGGACAGAGCCAGGTTCTTTTCATTGGTGCCTGATGACAGGAGAAGAGGCAGTGGACACAAATTGGAACACAAGAGGTTCCGTCTGAACTTTAGGAAGCGGTTCTTTACTGTTCAGGTGATAGAGCACTGGAACAGGTTGCCCAGAAAGGTTGTGGAGTCTCCCTTCTTAGAGATGTTCAAAAGCTGCCTGGATGTGGTCCTGGGTAACCACCTCTGGGTGTCCCTGCTTGAGCAGGAGGTTGGACCAGATGACCTCCAGAGGGTCCCTTCTAGCAGCAACCACTCTGTGATTATGTGTATAATACAAGAATGACGTAGTATGAGGACGTTTGTTTGCTTTGGTTTCCTGTCCTCTTTTTCCTTCTCAACACTTTAGCACTGTCTTTCAGGATATATGTGTTGGAAGGTAAGCTAAAATAATGTTTTGCCAAGAGTTACTGTTCATAGCATAGCTTACATTTCAGGAAGGACTTAAAATTAACTTAAAGCTATTTACCACAACTTGCACTTGTGCTTTTTTTTATTTATTAAATTGTATGCATCTTTCCAAAGGTGTCAATTACTTAGATATTTTTTCAATTTATACAAGAATGCAAGTGTACCTGTTCCTGTTAAAGGGATAAACATTGTAGATGTACAATTCCAATAAGAGTGTCTGTCTAACTGAAAAATCACCAGTAGGTCAGCAGTCCTAGTTTAAACATCCATGATGATATAATACAGTTTAGTCATAGATCACAGACCGTTTCTGTGATCTTAAGATGCATGTTTATGTAGTACATTCTTTGGCGTTTAGTAGGAATGCTAAGATGGACTTATGTGTATCGCTTTTCTCTAAGCAAAAAAAGTATATAGATATATGTTAAGGTAACTTATTATAGGAATGTTTATTACTTGTATGATGTTTTCTCAGAACTAAACATTCAAAATTAAAGTTGCAGTTAAAAGAAATTCTTAAATATTAATGTAAATAAAATACACAAGTAGAATCATAAATCTGTTGCTTAGTGATAGGACAACAGTATAAAAAACATACAAGATATTTTAGTGTTAATGGCCACAGACTAATTTCAGCTCCTTTTTAGACTAAATTTTTGTGCCTTATTTATATGCCTTCCTCATTTTCCTCATTACTTCATTACTTCATTGTTATTTGTCTTGAAACTTTGGAGATTTTTTGTTTTTGTTGTTGTTATCTCTATTGTGCCCCCCCATGCCGCCTCCCTCTTCTTTCTCTGCCTCAGCCCCCAATAGAGACAGAGGAGTGACAGTTGTCTGCCACAGAATAAACTGTATATATATTTTTTTCATTTAAATTGCTTATTAAAAAAATTAATTACAATTTAAAAAAACTTTTAAACCAAAACCCACCACATCTGTGGTTCAAAACGTGTTTTAAATTTAGGGAGGAGAAAACAAATATGTTTTAAAAGTATTTTAAAAGTATGGTCTCTGCTTAAGCATAAAATAAAACCTCATCTGTATATTTTATATAAAATTACATGGCATCTGTGTAGTTTTAATATGGGCATGTTCTGTCAGCTTTCTGTATGTTTCTGAATGTTAGGAGTTAGTAGTTTGACAAAAATTTTGTAACTAATATCCTATGCTCTGGTTAGAGTGTCTGCAACACGTGAACCAGCGTGCAGTGAGCACTCAGGGAACTTCTAGCAGAAAAGCTCTGTACAGGAAATGTCCAGGGGATGACTTGCAAATGCATCTCTGTGATTTGTACCTGCATACAGTAGTTCCCTTGTCACATACCTCTGTGCAAGAGTATCTTGCAACACTCTGCATGAGGTGATTGTTAGCTATACTTGCTCAAAAAATGTGAGATAAGTTTTCTGTGTTCTTCTGTTTTGTTGTAAAGTTCCCAAATCTTTTAATCATTGGCACAATCAGTACTGTACGCACTAGTCTGGGGTGTGAGTATATGTCCTGTTATAAGATGTTTCTATTTACTAACAGGTGTTGACTTGGGAAGTTCAAAGAACTTAAGAGGAAGGAAGTACTCTTGAAATTTCAAAACTTCAGGGAGTACTTTTCCATATCATAGTGTAAAACAGACGTTACATAGAATCGATCTTTTAAGTGTTATAGACATTAACATCTTAAATAGTTATAGACATTAACATCATCTACCCACAGAGCTGCTAATCTCTTTTTATATAATCATTCCTGAAATGAGAGACTTTTTTGATTAAAAAGGAAATGCGCATAAACTAATGTTGCTGTCTTCTTTTTAATAGGGATGATGATGTCATCGCAGTTTAATATTTCTCAGAATTCCATGCGTGGTAGTCCTGCATCTTCCAATTATCAACAAACCACTATCTCACATAGCCCTTCCAGGTAATGCTATTTTTTAAATGGGGGTAGAGAGTGGGCAGTGAACTTCACATGCTTCCTACAGTGACAGTCAATTCTTGCTGCAAGTATGTGAGTGGAAGTAAGATCAGTGTCAAGTGCATTTGTCTGACAGCAGGGTGAGTTTCTGCAGCTGGAAAAAAAAACAAAAACAAAAACAAACACAGTGCTTATTCACTTTTTTCCAATGAATTAATAATCTTTGTACTATAAGGACTAGTCATGATTCCCGACTCTCTCTCCCTTCCATGATTTTGGCAGATTTTCTTTCCTGCATAAAGAACCTCCCTGCCTCCTCTCACCCCTCCAGTTGTTCCCTCTCTGTTGCAGAGGCTGACAGTGGTGGCAGGATAGGAGAGAAGAGGTGTTCTGGCATGTATAGCAGTGCCAGCGTGACAGGAGGATGAGAAAGAAGGCTTGTTAAAACATGTAACAGTAACAGTAGACAAAAGGCCATCTATAGGAGGATAGGCCTAGTAGTTTGGCCAGCAGCTTCCTCTTCAACTTTCTAGTTCTTTTTCAAACTTTGAATGTTAGCAAATAGGGTGTACCTATAATCTAGGTCTTTATTGATATAATAAAGTACTCTGGATTAGAGGAAAGATATCTGCATGCAGTTTCAACCCAGTTACTGGGCTGTAATAGATTTAATCTGCAGCTATTAGACATCATTATTAAAATAAACTGTTATTTCACATTTCACTTCAGGCTAGTGTAATTGTTTGGGCAAATAGAAAGCTTTATCATAGAATCATTCAGGTTGGAAAAGACTTCTAAGATCATCTAGTCCAACCTTTTTTATATCTGTAAAAAAACAACTACACTGTCAAGAGTGATTATATATATATATTTATTCACATTTATATCTAAAAGTGATTTTGAAGAAGGTTTTATGAAAATTGAATGTTACAATGTGCTATGTCTTCTTAAAATCCTTGTTTTAAATATTTTGCTGTTTCTTTCTGCGGAAGCTTGCCATCACAAAGTTGCTATCCAGAATTGAGGGTTGTGAAAGCATGTATTTGTTTTATTTTTTAATTTGAAAGAATGTAAGTTTTAATGTACATGTATTATTGTCACAAGCCTGATTTTTATGGCATCCAATCTTTAGGATCAGTCCAAGGTAAAGCCAGTGAAAGAATAAGTTGTATTCAGTGGACTTTGGGTCAGGTCCTACCTAACTGCCCATCACATTCCAATATTTTGGTAGTATAGTTGCGCAAGATAAAGTTCTTTGAAATCTTACTTGAAAAATCATATTTAGAGTAGATGGTTCCTTGTTGATCATAGCAAGCTTATTTTTATTTGATAATTAAACTTCAGCTGTCATTTTCATTCAAGCTTCCAATAAGCTAGAACTAACTTCTGAAAATTGCATATCTTATTTTAGTAAATACTTGTAACTTGTGTTGTTGTTTCCTTTCACTAAGTGGGGATCTTATGAATGCTTTCTATTCTCTTCTTTAGTTTTACTAATACAGTTCCTAAGCTGTGGCTCTTATGTAGTAATTGAAGTTGGGAAGGCACTGATAGCTTTAAATACTGCTTTTGAAGGGGTTTCTTGATTGCTTTGGAATTTCATGTCTTTCCCAGAAGTTATAATGTTCTAGAGGTATAGTATTTCAAAAGGAATAGTAAAATTGTATAAATTTGCTTTTACAACTTCTAAAAACTTTTTAATTTTTATTTTTAGCCGGTTTGTGCCACCACAGACAAGCTCTAGTAACAGATTTTTGGCACAACAGAACAGTCCAGTGCCTAGTCCATATGCACCTCAAAGCCCTGCAGGGTACATGCCATATTCACATCCTCCGAGTTACACACCACATCATCAGTTGCAGCAAGGTAAGTTTTTGATGTTTGTTATGTTCTCTTATGTCAGCTTTGCCTTCGTGTGCATGTTTCATGGCTCTTGATTTATTCGAAGGACTCATGATGCTTTTTTTTTTTTGTATATTTAGCTTTGTTTACCTAACTGTACAGAGTAATAATATATTAAACAAACAAACAAAAGTAAAACATCTTCATTTGACATTGCTCCCCTATGTACACCTATTTTACATAATTATCATGTATATATGACAATAGAAAAATCAAAACAAACCAAAACACTTTTATTTGATAGCTATGGCCATCATTTATCTCTACTAATGTGGTGGTTTTACTCGGGTGGGTGGCCGAGCTCCACCACAACCACTCTCTCACTTCCCCTCCTCGAAGAGGAATGGGGAGAAAATATGATGAAAAGGGCTCAAGGGTTGAGATAAGGATGAGGAGATCGCGCAGTAATTATCGTGATGGGCAAAATAAACTCAGCATAGATGGTAAGATTTATTACCTATTACTAACAAGCTAGAGAAGCGTGAAACAAAGGAAAGAAACCAAAAGCACCTTCCCCCCCATCCGCCCTCTTCCACCTCCTCCCCCCAAGCGGCGCAGGGGAATGGGGGAATGGGGGTTATGGTCAGTCTATAGCGTTTCTTCTCTGCTGCTCCTTCTCAGTCACTCTTGTCCCCTGTGCTGTGGGGTCCCTCCCATGGGATGCAGTCCTTGCTGAACTGTTCCGGCGTGGGCTTCCCACAGGCAGCAGCTCTTCAAGAACTGCTCCAGATATGGGCCCGTACCACGGGGTCCATCCCTCAGGAACAAACTGCTCCAACCTGGGTTCCCCACGGGCAGCAGCTCCTGCCAGGTCACCTGTTCCTGCATGGTCTCCTCTCCATGGGCTACAGGTCCAGCCCAGAATTTGCTCCGGCAGGGGTTTTCCACAGGCCGTAGTCTCCATCGGTGCAGGTCCACCTGCTCCGCTCTGGTCTCCTCCATGGGCTGCAGCATGGAACCCTGCTCCACTGTGGTACTCCATGGGCTGCAGGGGGACATCCTGCTTCACCATGGTCCTCACCACAGGCCGCAGGGGACTTCTGCTCCGGTGCCTGGAGCACCTCTCCCCCTCCTTCTTCACTGACCTTGGCACCTGCAAGGCTGTTCTTCACTCCTCTCACTCTCCCAGCTGCTGTGTGGCGCAGCGTTTTTTTTTTTTTCCTGTCTTAAATATGCTCTCACAGAGGCACAAACAACATCACTTATTGGCTCAGTTCTGGTCAGCAGTGGGGCCCTTACCAAACATGGGGCAGCTTCTAGATCCTTCTCACAGAAGCCACCCCTATGGCCCCCTGCTACCAAAACCTTGCCACGTAAACCCACTACAATTAGCAAAAACATCGTTTTTGCCAATGTAACTAAGTTTTGCTGCCATCTTATTTAGCCTTACCAAACCTTTGTAGTGTAGACTAGACTAATGCTGAGTTGGCTAGAATAAGACTCAAGTTATGCAGTAACTAGCAAAGATGACCTTCAGAATGAATGGATTTCTTTCTTTTTCCCTTTTCTAAATACAATCTTAAACAATGTGAACACTGTTAAAGTATCTAGGCATTTTTTGTTGGTAAGTAGAATTCTCATTGGATTCTTCTAAGTAATCTGTTTTAAAGTTTAGCAGTGTGCTTGGAATATGTATATAACTGTTCTGTATGCCATGTTGCATGCCTCATGAATGCCTTGAAAGCTTCATATACTGAAGGGAGTGAATAAAAAATATGTAAAAGAAAATAGTTTTCTATAATCTGTAAGAAAATGATACTGACAGTAATTAGGATAGATGTGGAGATAGCTTGGCTAGCCTGTATGTGGAATATGGATTTTTGAATCCTCTTAAAAATTATATCTTAGATACCTGATTTTATTCAAAGTATTTGTAGCAGAAGGATTCAATCAAGAAAAAAAGATTTTTGTTCAGATTCCAGACCTCTTGTATCTAACTCACTCTTATCCACTATTATAATGCTTTCTGTGGAACCTTTAAGAGTTAATGTGTGTATGTATATCAGTATAATTATTTACATTTTTTGTATTTCAGCTTCAGTGTCCAGTCCCATTGTCACAGCTGGGATGAGGAATCTCCATGAAAATAAAATTTCAAGTCAGTTGTCTGGAAATTCAGCTAATCATCATGCTGATAATTCTAGACATAGCTCAAATGAAGACTACCTACAGATGGTGCACAGACTAAGTAGTGATGTATGTAACCTATATCAATTTATTATGATAAGTCAAATATGTGTTTAGCTGCCTTAAAAGTCAGATACTTTACTATGTTGTTGATATATAAAACCACTGAAAATATAATTAAGTTTCAGACATACTGTGCAACTTGAACATGTGAGATTTTATTTTTTCTAGAAGGTCTCTCTCCTTTGGAACAGTTTATAACATTCTGTTGAAATTATGAAAAGTAAAAAATCTTACTCATAAGTTTATTTTAAAGAAATGATAGTGTCGCTATACTTATTTCCTCAATATATTGATGCAGACAATACTGGATTCTAAATAGGTGTATAGTTAGTTTGTCTAGTTGCAGATCCCTGCAATTCTTGATTAGACCTGACATATTTGAATAACGTTTTGGGTAGTATTATGGTGTTCATATAGACATTTTTTCTTACTAGTTTGTATGTGCTTTATGGGCTGTTTTTTTTTTTTTTTTTTTTAAAAAAGAAATTTTCCCTTAGTGGCAGAAATGCTTCTTTCAAAGTTTTTGTTTGTTTGTTTTTTGTTTGTTTATTTTCTGTTTTGATTTGTTGTTTTTTTTTCCAACCCCCCTGCCATGGGCATGGACACCTCCCACTAGACCTGGTTGCTCAAAGCCCCATCCAACCTGGCTGTAAACACCTCCAGGGATGGAGCATCCACAACTTCTCTGGGCAGCCTGTTCCAATGCCTCACCACCCTCACAGTAAAAAATGTCTTCCTAATGTCTAATCTAAATCAACCCTTTTCTAGTTTAAAGCCATTTCTCCTTGTCCTGTCACTATATTCCCTGACAAAGAGTCCCTCCCCAGCTTTCCTGTAGGCCCCCTTTAGGTTCTGAAAGGCCACAATGAGGTCTCCCCGGAACCTTCTCTTCTCCAGGCTGAACAACCCCATCTCCCTCAGCCTTTCTTCATAGGAGAGGTGCTCTGGCCCTCTGATCATCTTCGTGGCCCTCCTCTGGACTCATTCTAATATGCCCACATCCTTTTGGTGCTGGGGGCCCCAGAGCTGAATGCAGCACTCCAGGTGGGGTCTCACAAGAGCAAAGTAGAGGGGGAGAGTCATCTCCCTTGACCTGCTGACCATACTTTCGACGCAGCCCAGGATATGGTTGACTTTCTGGGCTGCAAGCACACATTGCTGGCTCATGTTGAGCATCTAGTCCACCAACACCCCCAGGTCCTTCTCCTCAGGGCTGCTCTCAATGCATTCTCCACCCAGGGTGTATTTGTGCTTGGGATTGCTCTGGCCAAGGTGCAGGGCTTGCTGAACTTCATGAGGTTCACACAGGCCCACCTCTCAAGCCTGTCTGGGTCCCTCTGGATGGCATCCCTTCCCGCCAGTGTGTCAACCGCACCACACAGCTTGGTGTCATCAGCAAACTTGCTGAGGGTGCACTCAATCTCACTGGCCATGTCATTAACAAAGATGTTAATCAGCGACAGTCCCAGTACCAACCCCTGAGGAACGCCACTTGTCCCTAGTCTCCACCTGTGAACATTGAGCCATGGATCCCAACTCTTTGAGTGCAACCATCCAGCCAATTCCTTACCCACCAAGCGGTCCATACATCAAATCAATGTCTCTCCAATTTAGAGACAAGGATATTGTTGGGGTCAAATGCTTTGCACAAATCCAGGTAGATGATATCAGTTGCTCTTCCCCTAAGCCAATCTGCCCTTAGTGAAGCCATGTTGGCTGTCACCAATCACCTCATTGTTTTCCATCTGCCTTAGCTTAGTTTCCAGGAGGATCTGCTCCATGATCATGCTGGGCACAGAGGTGAGATGGACTGGCCTGTAGATCCCTGGGTCTTCCTTTTTTTTTCCCTTTTTAAAAATGGGGGTTATGTTTCTCCTCCTCCAGTCAGTGGGAATTTCACCGGACTGCCACGACTTCTCAGATATGATGGATAGTCATCCACCAGTTCCCTCAAGACCCGCAGATACATCTCATCTGGTCCCATGGACTTGTGCACCTTCAGGTTCCTTAGATGATCTCAAACACAATCTTCTCCTATAATGGGCAGTTCATCATTCTCCCAGACCCTGCCTTTGCCTTCTGGGGCCCGGGCTACGTGGCTGGAGTTCTTGTTAGTGAAGACTGAGGCAAAAAAGTCATTGAGTACCTCAGCCTTCCCCATATCCCGGGTGAACAGGTCTGAAAAACTGGGGCAGCATCATATTGATTTAGCTACAGCACCATGATTAAAGATAATTTCTGCAGCTGCACACTCAGAACAAAACCATTACAACTAATGTATTAACTGTTTTATAATTTAAGTGAGCAGTGGAGATTTTCTCTTAAATCAGCAACTATACTATTATAAATTTAACAATGCTGGCCTCCTAGGTAGTTTTAAACTTCCACATTTTGCAATAACCTACTTTTCTGGTTAGTTACTATGTATATATGAATCCTTCCTGGTTATCAGTCTATAAGCTAGACCCTAAGAAAAAAAAATCACTTCAGAAATGAGGAGAGAAGCAGAAATAGCATGAATTCATATCCTCTAGTTCTCATGCAAATAAGATACTGCAACAGAGTAAATAATACATATACACCCACAAGAGGGTACGTTTCTAGTTTCCAAACCAGAGGTACAGTTTAATACAATATCAGTAATTCTTTTAAAAGTTTCCAGACCTAAATGGTTTTTAAATATACTAAGGAAGGAGATATGGTTGACAACATGTAGTTTAACACGTTACATGAAAAAAAAGCACACACATTCACAATATAAATTCTTAGCATTAATTCAATCTTAGCAAAGTCAGCATTAGAAGTGAACAACAATTAATCACTGATGGAGCTGTCTTAAGGTTAAAATAGTAATGCAAGAAGCTATAGAGCCACCTGATATGAACCTAATTTTAACAACCAAATGGGGGATCAGTGCGGAGGGGGAATCCAGAAGACTCATTATTAATGATAAAAACCCACGCAAACACACTAGCATGTATAAAACCAATAAATTCACATTACATACAGAATACTTTCACCTTCTACAATATCAGCTACAAAATAAAATAAAACTTGAAAGATACAGATACAGGAATCCCAGAAGCACAAAACCAGATGAAATTCAGTGTACTACTGAAATCCATGTTTGGTTCATAAAGCGAACAACCAGTAGAATCTGAGTGATGCTGACAAAGCAAGTAGAAAATTAAAGGTTGTTCCATATCCAGAAGCAACTTACAATAGGGAAAAAAATATATATATATATATATATAATATATATATATATATGCAGTAACCTGCTTTCTTCCTCTCTGTGGCTACTGCCACCGCCCTAATAAATAAAAATGACACTTAAGCCTGTACTACCCACATGCTGCTAGTGGCAGTGACACCAAAGTAAATGGCAACAAACAAACACTAGTAAACGTGGCAGAAGCATTCAGAGTGTAAGAGATCTGTGAATTCAAGGAAAGATTGTCATCAATGCAAGAGCACATGCACAGTTTCTAGCAGAGTAAACTAACAAAATATAATTGTGCTTTATACCTGTAATAACTCCTCCTGGCAGGATAGGGGAACTGACACAATCAGACACACACAACACCCCACCTCCACCCCCTTAAAAAAAAAAAAAAAAAAAAAAAAAAAAAAAAAAAAAACCACCCACAAACAGACAAAGCCATATGCAGAGAACAAATATCTATGCAGCTTACCTGATCTACATTACATAAATGTCCAGCAGGAAATGTTGACCTTTCTGGCTACCTTGCCATTACAGAGGGTGAAAATTCATTAGAACAGTTTCCTGAAAAGAAGGAATAGGTCCCTAACAGCATTAGGACCTTTTTCTGTTAAAGCCATTTCCTTCTTTTAAACACAGGAAACTTTTCCCATTTGTTCATTTTAATTTATATAAAAACTAAAAAGCACTTATATAACAGCATTCTGCACTTAAAAATAACATCTTAAATATTTAATTCAGGTGCCTTCAAACTAAGAACTCTTTAAAAGGAGCCAATATCAAGTCCTTCATACACAAATACTTAAGCACCAATTAAAAGTCTATTCATTTAGGCAATAAAACCTGTCCCAAAAATTTTCAGAAAACCAAATTATATTTATGAAGTGTTTAATGATCAACAAGTGTAGCTTACTGCAGCCAAAGAGGAAAATGTAAATCCCACAAATATTGATTTTCATGGAAAATGCCCAGTATACCAGCGGAGCTATGTAAATAACCAATACTGTTCCCTAAGAAAGTGCATTTCCTGCTATTTCATTAGAGAAGTGAGGCAAAGCAGTCTGTTTGAAGAGCCTTACTGTTAGGCAAATTATTTATCTTAACACATGGGAATTAAAAAAATAAGTGAATGGAACAGAATCTGGCTCCAAAAAAAAAGATACCACTGGATCCTCCTCATTTAAGAAGTCATACAAGATCAAGTCTTACTTCATAATCAACAACCTAAACCAAAGAACTGATGTTTTAAAAAGTTGATTTGTAAAAAATACATATTATTTCTTCATGCACAATAACTTTAAGAGCTATTAGACATGAAATACCTTAGGCTAGTTATGTTCATCACCACTGCAAAATAAAGCAGATGGAACTTCTGTCATGGAGAATTCAGATATTTGGGGAGTTTATTACTGCTCCTTTTACATCTTTTTATACTTAAACCATAAATATCCCCTTTATGAGCCTCTCCCTTCATGTCAAAGATTCAGACCCTAATGAGAGCTCCTGAATTCTTTTTGTCCTTTAGAAGCAAACATAGAATTAAACTGTAAAATCCTAACTTAGCTTGGAAGCACTCATGATATTAAGCACAGCTGAAAAATTCACAAAGGGAAAACCTCCAAATACTTCAGTAGTTCATACATTTTATCTCCCATCCATACTACATATTCCATATGCAATTTTTATTGCAGCTAACAAAGTACATCTGTAATTATGCTTGTTTTAGAGAGCACAGCAGTTTTGCTTGCTCAGACACACAAGCAAAAGCTGATATTATATAGAGGTAAGTGAACAGTGTAAGAGCAAGAGCAATTAAAAGGGATCAGTAGGCCAGCACTTCAGGTTCCTTAGACGATCTCGAACACAATCTTCTCCTATAATGGGCAGTTCACCATTCTCCCAGACCCTGCCTTTGCCTTCTGGGGCCCAGGCTATGTGGCTGGAGCTCTTGTCAGTGAAGACCAAGGCAAAAAAGTCATTGAGTACCTCAGCCTTCCCCATATTCCAGGTGACCAGGTCTCCCATTCCCTTCCAGAGAGGGCCCACAGTTTCCGTAGTCTTCCTTTTATGACTGACATACCTATAGAGGCCTTACTTATTGCCCTTGATGTCCCTGGACAAATTTATTCTATCTTAGCTTTAGCTTTCCTAACCTGATCCCTGACTGCTTGGACAATTTCTCTGTATTCCTTTCTCAATAATAAGGAAATAAGGAAATAATAAGGAGAATAAGGAAAAATCTTAAGTTTCACACTGTAATTTTCTATAAAAACTTCTGGTATAAACTTAAATAGAATAGAAGTGAGTAGAACAAATAAAATAGAAGATTCACGATGACATTTCAAGATTGAACCACTGTTGATCTTGAGGGAGAACAATGTCAAAAATCAAGGTGAGACTAAGTTAAACAATGTAGGTCATATAAAGCTATTTAATTGTGGGTGATCAATAGCACTGTTTTTTTTCCCACTTAAAAGAGCAAAGTAGAACCTTAATTCATAACACACAAAATAACTGAGAAACTTTACCTCTGAGGAACTGTCCTGGTTTTAGCTAGGAGAGAGTTAATTTTCCTCCCAGTAGCTGGTAGAGTGCTATGTTTTGGATTTAGGATGAGACTAATGTTGATAACACACTGATGTTTTACTTGTTGCAGAGCAGTGCTTACGCTAAGCCAAGGACTTTTCAGCTTCTCGCTCTGTCCTGCCAGCAGGCAGGCTGGGGGTGCAGCAAGAGCTGGGAGGGGACAGACCCAGGACAGCTGACCCAAACTGGCCAAAGGGGTATTCCATACCATCTGACGTCATGCTGAACAATATATAGGGGTGGTTAGCGGGGGGGGGGGGGGCCCCCCCAGCGGCTTGGGAATAGACTGAGCATCGGTCAGCGGGTGGTGAGCAATTGCATTGTGCATCACTTGTTTTGTACATATTATTATTATTATTTTATTTTCCTGTCCTAATAAACTGTCTCTATCTCAAACCATAGGTTTCAGTTTTTTTTCTTGTTTCTCTCCCCCATCCCAGAGAGGGAGGGGGGAGGGTGAGCGAACGGCTGTGTGGTGTTTAGCTGCCAGCCGGGTTAAACCACAACAGGAACTGTGCTAAATGTATATGTTGATAAACAAGCATATTATAAGAAAACTCCTGAACTGACTACATTACTTGCTTTCATGTCCTTCATCAGTAGAATTTGCATCAACTGAAGCTTTTGTCTGTTTTCAGTGACAAACACGTTTTTTTCATTTCATTTGCAGACTATTTTGAAAAACACTGAACACAACAGTTCTGTAACGGCTACCTCCTAGTTCCATAGCAATTCCAGTATGCACAAAGACACAAAGAAGGCCAAAGTGCTTACTTCAGTCTATGAAACTTACTGTGATTACTAAGCAAACAAGTTACCCTTCTCTGCCCTTTTTCCCCACATCCAAGATTTATGTCTTTTTATTCTAGTCTGGTTATGTTCTGCTCTTTTAGGTCTATGCTTCTCCAGCCATCTTTCACAATACCCAAGGCTGTGACAGAGTCACAGGGCTGTAAAGCTGCAACTTAGCCTCTCAGACACATGCACACATGTACATGCATACGCATGTACAGAGACAGGAGAAGAAACTGGAATGAAGAATAAGCTTAAATACATACAATCAGTAACTACAGTTGGTATGCCCATGGTCTTATAGAATGGGGCTTCTGCTGACTCAGAGGACAGCACAAAGACAAGCCAGAAGGAAGACAGTTACACTTCCCCAAAGTTTTATGAACACAGCTTTTAGGCAGCTGAGGAAACATCTTATTGTTTTCTGACCTGCCTCTCTCCTGCCCCAACTGCTTATTATTTTCCTTGTGTCCATGATTTATATATTATTCCTGTTCCTCCATAAAATCTAGTCTGCAGCCATGCAGGTGTTTCTGCAGAGCTTTCCTTTTCCGTATGCAACACAAGGAACAGCAGAAATTGAGTCACTTAAATTTGACAGGACAAAAATATTACCATCAAGTTGCCACTGCAACTACTCTCCACTACATAGGTGCATAATTCATGGCAACAAATACAGGAAATCATGTACCAGAGACATTGCATATACTAGTTTTTCCTTCTCTCTTCCCCCCCACCCCCACCTCTTTGAGGAAGAAGGAATAAAGGGCTACTAGCATGTTCATGGATCCACAATTTTGCATAAATCACTATTTTTCTCCAAAAACCACAGAACTGTTGATGTTAGAAGGGATCCTCTCAAGGTAATCATGTCCAAACCTCTGCTCAAGCAAGGACATCAAAAGCAGATTGCCTAGGGACTGAGCAAAAAGTAAAAATAAAGGTAAAAAAAGTCTTTGTACTCAAACTGACTACATATTTTATTTTCTTTAGCAGTAATCTTCATTATATATGGCAAAACAACCTGACTTTGTCTACAACAAAATAAATCCAAAGACAATTCAGCCACTTCACAACATAGAATCATAGAATATCTGAGTTGGAAGGGACCCACAAGGATCATCAAGTCCAACTCTTGGGTCCCCAAAGGACCGCCCAAAAAAACATACTATGTGTCTGAGAGTGTTGTCCAAATGCTTCTTGAACTCTGACAGGCTTGGTGCCATGACCATTTCCCTGGGGAGTTTATTCCAATGCCTTACCACCCTCTTGGTGAAAAACCTTTTCCTGATATACAGCCTGAACCGCCCCTGTTGCAGCTTCAAGCCGTTTCCTCGGGTCCTATTGCTGGTCACCGGAAAGAAGACATCAGCGCCTGCCCCTCTCTTGCGAGGAAGCTGTAGACCACGATGAGGTCTCCCCTCAATCTTCTTAAGGCTGAACAAACCAAGTGACTTCAGACGCTCCTCATATGTCTTGCCCTCCAGACCCTTCACCATCTTCATAGCCCTCCTTTGGACACTCTCTAACAGTTTTATATCTTTCTTATACAGTGGCACCCAAAACTGCACAGAGTACTCAAGGTGAGGCCGCACCAGCTCAGGGTAGAGTGGGAAAATCACTTCCCTCGACCGGCTAGCAATGCCGTGCTTGATGCACCCAAGGATATGGTTGGCCCTCCTGGTTGCCATGGCACACTGCTGGCTCATGTTCAGCTTGCTATCAACCAAAACCCCCAGATCCTTTTCTGCAGGGCTGATCTCCAGCATCTTGTCCCCCAGTCTGAACATATAGCCAGGGTTGCCCCATCCCAGGTGCAGAATCCGACACCTGCTCTTGTTAAACTTCATATTGATGGTGATTGACCAGCTCTCTAATTTGTTCAGATCTCTCTGCAAGGCATCACTACCCTCAATGAAGTCAACAGCTCCACCCAATTTGGTATCGTCCACTAACTTGGTCAAAAAAACCTTCAACTCCCGGCACTAGGACTAGGACCCGGCACTTGCTCTTGTTAAACTTCATGTGGTTGGTGATTGCCCAGCTCTCCAGTCTGTCCAGATCTCTCTGCA
>NW_023310928.1:1091-2702 GCF_011077185.1 Oxyura jamaicensis | reverse complement strand
GGACAGCTGACCCAAACTGGCCAAAGGGGTATTCCATACCATCTGACATCATGCTAAATAATATATAGGGGTGGCTAGCCGGGGGGAGGGGGGGGCGTCTGCTTGGGAATAGACTGGGCATCGGTCAGCGGGTGGTGAGCAATTGTATTGTGCATCACTTGTTTTGTACATATTATTATTATTATTATTTTATTTTCCTATCCTAATAAACTGTCCCTATCTCAACCCATAGATTTCAGTTTTTTTTTTCTCGTTTCTCTCCCCCATCCCAGAGAGGGAGGGGGGAGGGTGAGCGAACGGGTGTGGTGTTTAGCTGCCAGCCAGGTTAAACCACAACAGCCCCCTACCAGCTTCTAGCAGGAGAATTAACTCTATCTCAACTGAAACCAGGACAATGTTATGTGAGAATCATACTATTAGTGTGGTTTTGAGAGTTGATGAGAAGCGGGGGGAGATGGCCACACATGGGTTGGTGTCAATCATATTTTGTTACATTCGGGATCCTTGTGATTTCAGATAGGGAGACTGATGTCTGCGCAGAAGAGAGGGAGCTGGTTGAAACCACCCCTGCAGTCTGGACGAGATCCAGGAACCCACGGAGTTTGCGCAAGATCTAAAGTTTACTAGAGGTGATGAAGATGAACTGTGAGCCTTCATCCCCACAACCCCCAACGACCACCACCAAGAGACACTGCACAGGTGCCAAAAGGAGGAGTTTGTAAAAATATTGATTATAAAAATATTGATTATAAGACAAAGCAGGGATAGGTCATCCATACGCATAGGTGTACTCATGTTTCTTAAGAATTTGTAAATGCAATGCTCTATATATTTAGAAATTAGGATGGCGTGCGTGGTGGTAGAGCGTAGACTCCCCATGCACACAGCGCTGTTTCCTTGCCTTTTATAAATCCTGCTAAATTCAGATTGAGTTGTACCGTCATTTCTAACAGCAGGTAGAAGTGATCTCAAGAACACCAGGTAGAAGTCATCAACCGGGCCTGACCCCAGCAGCAGGGCTCAGCAGGACAGGGTGGCAGTGGCAGGAGAGCAGCTCTGCATGGACCCAGCACTGGTGCTCCCTGGCCATGCTGCTGGGGTGGGACTCTTTTCCTCTGCAGCCCTGCACAAGGGCACTGCCCCTGCAGAGCCAGGCCAGGTCTCAGAGGAAGGACGTCAGACCAGGCAGTGAGGCTCCTTTCTTTTATTTAAATTCCCAGAGAGTCTAGCTCTCCATATACAGAGTCTCTGAGCTATACTCGACAGGTACATCCTGTAAAACAAATGAGATGAATTGTATCATTTTAATGGGCAACTTCAGCCGTATTAACACAAAGTCCCGCAATAAAAACACTCATAAATAAACACACAACAAAAAAATAACATAGGCAATATCAGTTGTTCTTACAGTCATTGACATTATCAGTCATCTGCACAAGTAGAATGGAAATTTATTGCTTCATCTAAAAGACATCTAGTCATTAATTTCCACAGCGCATTCTTGAGCTCCCAGTTCCTCATGCTGTAGATGATGGGGTTCACTGCTGGAGGCACCACCGAGTACAGAACTGCCACTACCATGTCCAGGGATGGGGAGGAGATGTAGGGGGG
>NW_023310928.1:773-1081 GCF_011077185.1 Oxyura jamaicensis | reverse complement strand
GCAAACAACTCATCTGAGTGCAGAGCTGAGCTGCAGGGATTTTGTTTGCTTTATTTTATCCCACCAGCCCCTGTACTGCTTAGGAGAGGTGTTGCGTGGCTGAACGCCCTCACATTTCCTGTGCACTCCTGCTGCTATCCTGTGGGAGTGTCCCTTGGTGAAGACCAAGCAGAGCAGCTCTGCCCACCAGGCCTGTTCTTAGCTGCTCTCACCCCTAGGAGAGCTGCAGGACCATCCCATTCAGGGGTTTCCCGGAAAAACTGGAGAAGAATCTGGGCAAGGCTGCTGAGGGAGGAGGGCCACAGCAA
>NW_023310928.1:0-763 GCF_011077185.1 Oxyura jamaicensis | reverse complement strand
GCAGTAGGAGATGGGGATGTGCATTGCCAAGTGCAGGAGAATGGTACGACCCCTACCTGGTTCATGTGTGGGGGCTAGGAGGCAATGAGACCCTGGTGCTTAAACGCTAAGCTGTGTCCTCATAGGCCTCAGGGGCAGAGACAACAGCCATAGCCATGGACACAAAGACCTGGCTTCTGTTGGGACTTTGAGCCATACCACAGCCCCTCTACCCTGTCAGTACCTGGCTCCCCAAAAGACTCCAAGACCCAGACCTCTTTCCCTGCTGGCTGTAGACCCTTGTGTGGGTGGTGTCTTACAGGAGCTGAGATGGTGAGCAGGCACCACTGCTCGTACGGCATCTCTTGTGGTGCCCCGGTCCTCCTCCTCCTGGGCACTGCTCACTCAGCAGGGTCTCGGTCTGTCCTGATGTGTGGGGTTCCTCTTCCTCTGGTACAGGACTGAGCTCTTACTGGAAATGTCAAGGGGTTTCCAGAGGCAAAATCCTGCAGTTTCTCACGTTTCCCCCACACTGATGCTCCAGCCTGTCAGCGTTTAATGTCTGCAGGCAGATACTTCCACCTCATGTGATTGTGCTCTCTCTGACAAGACAGCCGCATGAGGATTTGCAGGAAACTTGGGATAATAGAGTTGAATGGAATTGCAACAAAAGACTCAGAGAAGGGTGGCGATGGAAGGCTGCCAGGTTCCAGCTCTTCTGTGCTTCCTTCTCATGCATGCTGTCAGCTTGTCTGGAGCTGTGTCCTAAAGGTTATGGGGCTGT
>NW_023310927.1:0-1698 GCF_011077185.1 Oxyura jamaicensis | reverse complement strand
TGAGCAGATAAGAATCCCCTTTGGTAAAGGGGCTTGTCACCACTACTTCAGTCACATCCTTAAGCTGTGACCTCATTTGTAGCGTCGCTACTCACTTTTTAAAGCTTTTTTCGGCTCCCTGTTCCGTTTAGGGTTTAGTTTAAGGTTACTTGGAAAGACTGAAGGCGACGGGTCCTGTTGTGTGAGGGGTTATGTAAAGGTTCCTAGGGGAATTCAGTTGTACACAAAGGCTTCTGTTTGGAGCACTTTTTGATGGGAGAAATGGGTGCCATACGTGTTGTCTCGGGTCCTACTTAGGGTTCGGATCAGTGTTCCGAGTAGAGTTACGTTTAGAGTTCTTTGGAAAGAGTAAAGGCTCAGAGTCCTGTTGTGTGTTGGGTTGCATAAAGGCTCCGCAAGGGCATTGAGGTGTACCCAAATGCTTTTGCTGGGAGCACTTTTTGATGGGAGAAAGTGGCACCATAGATGTTTTATAGGGTTCTACTTAGGGTTCGACTCAGTGTTTGGATTTGAGATACATTTAGCGTTGTTTGGAAAGAGCGAATATGCAGAGTCAGGTTGTGTGTGGGGTTGTGTAAAGGCTTGCCAAGGGAATTTAGCTGTACCCAAATTCTTCTGCTGGGAGCACGTTTTGGTGGGACAAATTGGGGCCTTCCGTGGTTTCTATGATCCTACTTAGGGGTCGGCTCAGCATTCCAATTTGAGTTACGTTTAGGGTTGTTTGGAAAGAGCGAAGGTGCTGAATTTGTTGTGTGGGGGGTTGAGTAAAGGCTCCCCAAGGCAACTTATGTTTACCCAAAAGCTTCTGATGGGAGTACTTTTTGATGGGAGAAAGAGGTGCCGTACTTGTTTCCTAGGGTCCTACTTAGGGTTCGGCTCATGGTTCCTGTTAGATTTAGGGTTACATTTAGGGTTGTTTGGAAAGAGTGAAGGCGTAGAGTCCTGTTGTGTTTGGGGTTGCGTAAATGCTCCCCCAGGGCATTCATGTGCACCCATAGGGTTCTGCTGGGATCACTTTTTGGTGGGCGAAAGTGGCACCATAAATGTTTTCTAGGGTCCTACTTAGGGTTCGACTCAGTGTTCTGATTGAAGATACGTTTAGTGGTGTTTGGAATGAGTGAAGACTCAGAGTCCTGTTGTGTGTGGAGTTGCGTAAAGTCTCTCCAGGGGAATTCAGGTGTACCCAAATGCTTCTCCTGGAAGCACTTTTTGATGGGCGAAAGTGGAGCCGTATGTGTTTTCCAGGGTCCTCCTTAGAATTTGGCTCAATCCAAATGCTTCTGCTGGTTAGGGTTAGGCTTAGGGTTAGGCTTAGGGTTAAGGGTTAGGGGTTAGGGTTAGTCTTAGGGTTAGGGTTAGTGTTAGGCTTAGGGTTAGTGTTAGGCTTAGGGTTTAGGGTTAGGGTTAGTGTTAGTTTTAGGGTTTAGGGTTAGGGTTTAGGGTTAGGGTTAGGGACCTCAATGCCCTTGGGGAGTCATTTTCATCCGCACACACAACAGGACTCTACGCCTTATCTCTTTCCAAACACCTCTAAGTGTAACTTTAATCAGAACAGTGAGCCGAACCCTAAGAAGGACACGAGAGAACAGGTACGGTGCCACTTGCTCCAATCAAAAAGTACTCCCAGCAGAAGAATTAGGGTACTCATGATTTACCTTGGGGAACCTTTACGCAACCCCACACACAACAGGACTCTGC
>NW_023310926.1:0-10554 GCF_011077185.1 Oxyura jamaicensis | reverse complement strand
GTCCTGAAGGCAAAGTCAGGGACTGGGAGAATGATGAACTGCCCAGTGTAGGAGAAGATCAGCTTCAAAACCATCTAAGGAACCTGAAACTGTACAAGTCCATGGGACCTGATAAGATACATCTGTGGGTCTTGAGGGAACCGGCAGATGTAGTTCCTAAGCCACTATCCATCATACCTGAGAAGTCATGGCAGTCCGGTAAAATTCCGGTAAATGACCACCCGGACAACCACCAGAGAGTACTACGCAAGCGCAGAAGGACTGATAAGATAATTAGCATACGAAGTGGGGCTAGGCGGAGCTAGGAAATGAATATGCATAGATGTGTTGCGAAACTTAATGCATATGTAATATTTTAGGGGATAAAAGAGAATGCGAGCGAATTGTGCACACGACTTTGGTGGGACTACCCCCCATGCTGCCCAGCGCTGAATAAGCATACCTACTTTACAATCTTACTGATTGTGGAGTCAGCTTTTCGTGAGTCACAGTAGCGCTGCTTTGGATTTTTGACCAAAATAGTGTTGATAACGCACCAATTTTATTTATTTTTACTATTGCTGAACAGTGCTTACACAGTACACAGTATCACTGTCTTCTGTTTCTCACGTTTCTCACTCTGTCCTGTGTGCCTCCCCCCCCCCGAAGGCTAGGAGTGGACAAGAGGGATAAGAGGTAGGGATACTTACTTGTCCAACTTGTAATCTTTTAACTTCTCTCTCTCTCCCTCAGATCACAAGATCACCCAGCCCAACAAACATACGCTATTGGAAGTACTGCTACATCAATATCAAGCAGCAGTACCTCAACATCAGCTTCAACAAATAGTAACTCTTTTGGCTTGGGTAAGAATGTTTGTTAGGTAACATCGTGGGTATCTTGGGTACCTTGGTTTCAGGTAATAATCCTGTTTACATTTGAATGAAGCTCCAGCTAAAATAAATAAATAAAAATTACCAGTTACCAAAATTTGTGGTATTGGCTGTAAAAGGTTTCTTACCAATAAGTTATAAGGAAAGTTGTTGTGGTGGATTTACTCGGGTGGGCGGCCAAGCTCCACCACAACCTCTCTCTCACTCCCCCTCCTCAAAGAGGAACGGGGAGAAAATACGATGAAAGGGGCTCAAGGGTTGAGATAAGGACAGGGAGATCACGCAGAAATTATTGTGACAGGCAAAACAGACTCAGCATAGGGAGACAGTAAGATTTATTGCCTATTATTAACGAGCTAGAGAAGTGAGAAACAAGGGAAAGAAACCAAAAGCACCTTCCCCCCCATCCACCCTCTTCCACTTCCTCCCCATAAGCAGCGCGGGGGAATGGGGGTTATGATCAGTCTATAGCGCTTCTTCTCAGCCGCTCCTTCTCGGTCACTCTCGTCCCCTGTGCTGTGGGGTCCCTCCCACGGGACACAGTCCTTGCTGAACTGATCGGGCGTGGGCTGCCCACAGGCAGCAGCTCTTCAAGAACTGCTCCAGATATGGGTCCGTACCACGGGGTCCATCCCTCAGGAGCAAACTGCTCCAGCCTGGGTCCCCCACAGGCAGCAGTTCCTGCCAGGTCACCTGCTCCTGCGTAGTTTCCTCTCCACGGCCTACAGGTCCAGCCCGGAATCTGCTCCAGCAGGGGTCTTCCACAGGCCGCAGTGTTTTTTTCATTGTCTGAAATATGCTCTCACAGAGGCGCAAAACAGCATCACTTACTGGCTCAGCTCTGGTCAGCAGTGGGGCCCTTAACAAACATGGGGCAGCTTCTAGATCCTTCTCACAGAAGTCACCCCCTATGGCCCCCTGCTACCAAAACCTTGCCACGTAAACCTGCTAAAGTTGTTTCCTTAATTTTTATATACAGAACTTCAGGCTTCTGATGTTTCATCTTCAGGTGCCACTGATGTTGTATTCTGACAGTATAAGTAATTAACACCTTCTAGTCTCCAGACTAAACAGTTCTCCAGATTTACTATTACCTTCTAAAGATGTGGAACTTTTTTGTGTGCTGAGCTCTGCAAAGGAGAATTTAAAACATTATTAGTTCTTGGTACATCAGCAAAAAGAACTCTGCTTTTTGTTTAGAATAGGAAGTATGCATCATATTATGAGATCCCTGTTGGTGGTCTGTCCCTTCTTGGTGGTCAGGCTATAAATGATTTATTACAAATGTATTGGAAAGTGTTGGGAAATAACCCAAGGCCCTAAAACTCAAGTATCCCTTGTACCTTAGCTATAGTAAAGTAGAATAAAAGCTGTTAGATTTGTAACAACTTATATTTCAGATGAGGTTTGGGTTTTTAGATGTCTTGTTATGTAATGAAGTAACCTCTTTGTGGATGACTCCTTAACATCATTGCAAAGATGGAATTTCCGTTGGTTTTCATTATTTTAAAGTGTGGGATACGTTTACATATTTAGAAAGAACATGGATGTGTTTAGAAGTATACTAGAAACTGAAAGCTACATTTTTTCCTTCCTCTTAAAGGTGGTCTTGGAAGTTTGGCAGGTCTGAGTAGCCTGGGCTTAAATGCATCGAACTTTTCAGAGCTGCAAAGTCAGATGCAACGACAACTGATGTCCAGCCCAGAAATGATGGTTCAGATAATGGAAAACCCATTTGTTCAGAGTATGCTTTCAAGTCCTGACCTGATGAGACAGTTAATTATGGCTAACCCTCAAATGCAGCAACTGATACAGAGAAATCCAGAAATCAGTCACATGCTAAATAATCCAGATATAATGAGACAGGTATGTAGAAAGATCTATTAAGTTCATGACTTGGATTATACTGTAACTGTGAACAAAAGAGCAAAATTGGATATGCTTAGATGAGTGCTGAAATATTGTTGAAGAATTTAGGCTTGTTAGAAAGCCTGTAAAAGAACACTATAGGAAATGTTTTTATTTTTAGTTGCTTGTGTCTGTAATAGGCTGATAACTCCGAAAAATTACAGCATAATTTTGGAAGATGCTAAAAACCATATAATCATATCTTCTGAGTTTAGAATTGGATGCCACTTGAAATCTTCTGTTATTCATCCAACAGTGACTTTACCAAAAGTAATAATTCTCAAAAAAACTTGCTTATTTCCAGTTTATTTAGAAGTAGTTGGGACTACACAGTTAAAAATTATGTGGTGTGTAAGCTATGTCTTATGTGGCAGAGGGAATCAGGAAACAAAGTGGAGGATTTTGAAAATAAAGGAAGCGATTTTATCAAGTTCATGTTGTGAGAAAAATCTTGAATAATTTTCTTCAGACAGGATCTTCTGTGAAGCTGTTTTATTCGCAATTGCAAATGCGGGCGTCATGACAATTAGGAGCACATTTTAGTAAATAAATCATAACCTTTTATTCCCTATTACCCGACGCCTGATCACTTCCCCTGTTTCCTCATTGTCTGAGTACTACAGGTTCACAAGCTACTCGACACTCCTCTATACCATATATGTACAATTTTTCTTTTTTTTTCCAACCCTTTAATTTCTCCTTTCTTATGTTTTGAGAACTTGTGATCTTTGTTTTACTGTTCTCACACTGCTTATCCTGTTTTTCTCAAGCTTCCACCTTATTTTGGAACAGTGAGGCCTTCTACTGTCCACTTATCTACTTAGCATTTCTCCTTATTATGACTGCATAACTACCTTGGAATGCAGAAAAGTAATTCTCTACTGCAAAAACACAACTTAGTTTCTCACAATGTTATAAGATGAATGCTGTACTGATGTTAGAAATGGTAAGAGTATATTGTGCTCAAAAGGAGAAGAGAGAAGAAAGAACAGGATGGTACATTCAAGTTTTTTCCCTGTTTTTTTTTTTTTTTTTTCAATGCTCTGAGTCAACTAGCATACTGGTAACTGTGACAGAACTTTGACTAAATATCAAATACCACTGACTCCCACTAAGATGACATCTGGTTTTGGCTATAATCCTAATTTGAAACAGAGTTAGAAATTAGTAACTGACATACTGTTAAATGCTGATGTCTCCACTTTAGAATGTGTGCTAGATTTGGCTGGGATAGAGTTAATTTTCTTCATAGTAGCTTGCATGGTGCTATGTTTTGGATTTGTAATGAATTTTTTTAAAAGGAACTTAAAGGTGCACAAGTCCATGGGACCTGATGAGATGGGTCCTGAGGGAATTGGCAGATGTAGTTCCTGAGACACTATCCATCATACGTGAGAAGTTGTGGCAGTCCGATAAATTGGAAGAGGGGAAACAACCCCCATTTTTAAAAAGGAAAAAAAGGAAGACCTGGGGATCTACAGGCCAGTCAGTCTCACCTCTGTGCCTTGCAAAATCGTGGAGCAGATCCTCATGGAAATTATGCTAAGGCATGTGGAAAGCAGGGAGATGATTGTTAACAGCCAACATGGTTTCACTAAGGGCAGACAGTGCCTGACAAATCTGGTGGCTTCCTACAGTGAAGTTACAGCATTGGTAGATAGGGGAAGAGCAACTGACATCATCTACCTGGACTTGTGCAAAGCATTTGACACTGTCCCCCATGATATCCTTGTCTCTGAATTGGAGAGACGTGGATTTGATGGATGGACCACTTGAAGCGTAAGGAATTGGCTGGATGGTCGCACTCAAAGAGTTGTGGTCAATGGCTCAGTGTCCCGGTGGAGATCAGTAATGAATGGCGCCCCCCTCAGGGGTCAGTGTTGGGTCTGGCACTGTTTAACATCTTTGTCGGTGACAATGGACAGTGAAATTGGGTGCACCCTCAGCAACTTTGCCGATGACACCAAGCTGTGTGGTGCGGTCGACACGCTGGAGGGAAGGGATGCCATCCAGAGGAACCTTGGCAGGCTTGAGAGGTAGACCTGTGCAAACATCATGGAGTTCAACAAGGCCAAGTGTGAGGTCCTGCATCTGGGCTGGGTCAATATCAAGCACAAATAGAGGTTGGGCAATGAGTGGATTGAGAACAACCCTGCGGAAAAGGACCTGGGGGTGTTGGTGGATGAGAAGATCAACATGAGCTGGCAGTGTGTGCTTGTGGGCCCAGAAAGCCAGCCATATCCTGGGCTGCATCAAAATAAGTGTGGCCATCAAGTTGAGGGAGGTGATTCTCCTTCTCTGCTCTGCTCTTGTGAGACCCCACCTGGAGTACTGTGCTCAGCTCTGGGGCTTCCAGCACAAGAAGGACGTGGAAATATTAGAATGACTCCAGAGGAGGGTCATGAAGATGATCAAGGGGCTAGAGCACCTCTCCTACGAAGACGGGCTGAAGGAGTTGGGATTGTTCAGCCTGGAGAAGAGAAGGCTCTGGGGAGACCTTACCACAACCTTCCAATACCTAAAGGAGGTCTATAGGAAAGTGGAGGGGGGCTTCTTTGTCAGGGAGTGTAGTGATAGGACAAGAAGTAATGGCTTTAAACTAAAAAAGGGTAGATTTAAATTAGACGTTAGGAAGAAGTTCTTTGCTGTGAGGGGGGTGGATGAGGTATTGGAACAGGTTGCCCAGAGAAGTTGTGGATGCCCCATCCCTGGAAGTGTTCAAGGCCAGGTTGGATGGGGCTTTGAGCAACCTGATCTAGTGGGAGGTGTCCCTGCCCATGGCAGGCGGGTTGGAACTAGATCTTAAAGGTCCCTTCCAACCCAAACCATTCTATGAAACTAGTACTGATAACACACCAGTGTTTTAGCTGTCGCTGAGCAGTGCTTTCACAGAGTCAAGCTCTTTTCTGTTTCTCAAACTGCATGCTAGTGAGTAGGCCAGGGGTGCACAAGAAGCTGTGAGGGAAATGCAACCGGGACAGGTGACCCAAACTGGCCAAAGAGATATTACATGCCGTATGACATCATGCTCAATTGCGGGGAGTTGGCCAGAGGGGGCATCTGTTGCTTGGGGTGTGACATCAGTTGGCTGGTGGTGAGCAATTGCATTGCACTTTACTTGTTTGGTTCTGTTTGTTTGTTTGTTTGTTTGTTTCCTTTGGTTCTTTTTTTGTTTTTGTTTTTAACTTATTAAATTGGCTTTATATCAACCCACAAGTTTTTTTTAACTTTTGCCCTTCAGATTCTGTTCCCCTCTATCCTGCTGCAAGGGGGGAATTGAGTGAGCAGCTATGTGGTGCTTAGCTGCCTACCAGGGTTAAAACACCAAATAATGATTTTTCTTGTATTGATACAAGTTAAATGTTCTACTTCCTTAGACACTAGAACTTGCTAGAAACCCTGCAGTGATGCAGGAAATGATGCGAAATCAAGACCGAGCCTTGAGCAACCTTGAAAGTATACCAGGTGGCTACAATGCCTTGCGACGTATGTACACGGATATTCAGGAGCCAATGCTGAATGCGGCACATGAACAGGTGAGAAATGATTATAAGGACCACTGAAAGGTGTTTTTTTTTTTTTTTTTTTTTTTTTTAATGAAAGAAGGTAAATAATGTAACTTCTCGAATGTGTACTTGACAAAACTTAATTTCTTGAAGCCACTGCATTGCCTGTTCCTATTTTCTTTAAGCTTCAAAGAACAAAGTTTGCTTTGTGAGTTTGAGAAGCTATTTTACCATTAATACTTTTTTGTTAAATATTCTAAATTTATTTTTTATTTTTAATTCTTGGAATTATAACATTCTGAGGTCTAGGAAGGGTATGTTTAGTAACTTGCAACTTAAGGTAGGAAGAAAAAAGTTTAGAAACAAATTTCAAAGTTGGAAACCGCTATGCAAGTTATAATCTTGCTGTGATCTAAGTACTAACATAGTAACAATGCTGCTTTTAAAATGAAGTGTGATTAACTTTTTTGCTGGAGTTGATGATATCTCTTTCTATGTTGGCATTTTTTCAGAATATTTACACTGGCTTATTTTAGCATGGTGAGTATCAAGAGCCATCAACATTTGTTTTCATATGTAATTTTGGAAAGGTAACTTGCCGTTTCTAGCAGTATTAAAAGTAGATGACTTTAATAGTTTATATGTTTGTTTCTCCTTCCTCTGTAGTTTGGAGGTAACCCATTTGCTTCCTTAGTAAGCAATGTATCATCCGGAGGGGACAGTCAGCCATCTCGTACAGAAAATAGAGATCCTTTACCAAATCCCTGGGCTCCTCAGTCCAGCTCTCAGAGTTCCACAACTGCCAGCACCAGTGGTGAGAGTAGTGGCGGTAGTAACGTTGGAAACAGCACCTCTACCAGTATGAGACAGAGCTCAACCATACCAAATTTGGGACCTGGACTAGGAGGTGTGTCTGTTAATGCAATTCTATGTATTTGTGCATATTAAGGAGTTCGCTGAAATGATTGTTTTATTAGAGATGTTTTGATTTAAAGTTTGTATTGATATTTATTTTCACAGAACATTTTATTAATATCAAAGTCTTCTGTAGAAAAGCAAACGTGAGAAGTAAATGAAGGGTATGAACAATACTCGTGTCCTCTAAGTAGGGAATCTGTAGATGAATGCTATTATTTTTCCTGGATGGAGACAAACAGGAAAACAACTAATAATGTAGATACTTAGTGGGACTGCTTGTTGGATGCAGCCTCTGGCTTCAATTTGTTTCTAGGGCAAATGCATCTGCATAAGGAAAACCACATTGAGATCTATTTAATGGGCTAAAGCTCATAAAAAAAAAAAAAACAAAACAAACAACAAAAAAAACACCTGTTTCCCAGTTTTAGGCAGTCTAATTCATTTGATTATAGTCAGGATGTTAACTAAATTGGCCTTTTGCTTTTTTTTTTTAAGTTGGTATGTTCAACACATCAGGAATGCAGAGTTTGTTACAGCAGATAACAGAAAATCCCCAACTTATGCAAAATATGTTGTCTGCACCCTATATGAGAAGCATGATGCAGTCATTAAGCCAGAATCCTGATCTTGCAGTACAGGTAAATGTTTCTGGTGTAGCAGTGTGTTGTGTGCATTGAAGCAAAAAAAAAAAAAAAAAAAAAAGTAATTGACTTTGATGCAGTTTTATTTTCACAAGAGTGATAGTGCAAACTTCCCAATGATTACTTGTCTGTTGTGAATGGCCCAGTCAATGCCAGACTAATTGAAATTATTACCTGGTTACCTTTAACAATCTGTTGTACTAAGCTTCTTCAATTTGTAGTTGGACATCATGCCAAGCATTCTCCTGAAACAACTTGTAAATTTGTGTTTCATACAGTCCTAAACTTCTGTGGCCTAGCATAAAAGTTAGTTAGACCAAACGAATGCTTTGATCATAAATTAAGGTAGATCTGCTAGTAAATAAATACCCACCCTAGCTTGGGAGGACAGAAGCAGAGGGGAAGGAGTTGTTGCCATATCTAGCTGTTATTCTGATTTTCTTGCTCACTATAAAAGTGGTGATACTTACTGCTGTTTTATGAATGGTATTGTAGAAGTGCTTTCAAATTTTCCTTAGAGCAGTAAAACTCAAATCTTGAACTAAGATAAAAATATTCTCTTTTGTATATTACACGCTAGGAAAAATCCCTTGCTTTTTGCAGATGATGTTTACAGGGAAACCATCATGTCTGTACTGGGGGCTGACCAGAGAAGGCTTTCCTTATAGCATAAATGAGGTTGCTTTGGCAAGGATCTGGCATTCACTTAAAAAATTTTAAAAAACAAACAAAATCCGGTGATTTCAGTTAGTCTTCAGGCTTGTGGTTCATTGTTTCATAACAAGTTTTGGCCAAAGAAGTAGTAGGAGATAATGAGATTATTTTCATAGACTATTATCTTGTTCTCTGATTCATTCACATGAAGTTCTTTGCTGTGAGGGTGGATGAGGTATTGGAACAGGTTGCCTAGAGAAGTTGTGGATGCCCCATCCCTGGAAGTGTTCAAGGCCAGGTTGGATGGGGCTTTGAGCAACCTGGTCTAGTAGAACGTGTCCCTGCCCATTCTCTTGTTCTCTGATTCATGTGTAGTAAATTCTTGTCTTAAAATCCACTCTAGTACTTACTCTTTGATCTACTGTTTGAAAAGTTAAATATTTTTGTACTGTAGATGATGATGAATAATCCTTTATTTGCTGGAAATCCTCAACTTCAGGAACAAATGAGACAACAACTTCCTACTTACCTTCAACAAGTAAGATGAAATACTACCTGTTGTTAATACATGTCTGCAATTCACAAGCAATTTTTGCAGTAAACTGGTGCCTTTCCTTGATTTCACTCAAAGCTAGATTGTGGCATATGGTTCTCATTAGTTTTAGACACTAAGTTGCATTGTCCCCTGACAATTAAATGCTTGATTTATTTCTTCATCCCTTTCAAGTTAAGCCTGATTTTTTTAGCAGATGATTTTCTGTGACTAGCACAACTACTTTGATCTGCTCTTGTGCCTTTGCTTAAAAAGAAGACTTGTTCTTACTGCACACCAGCTAGAGAACACTTCTGTTTGCTACATAATTTGTTTTGCTACTAACCTAAGTCTTACCTGCGCTTTTCTCATGTCTCCTCCATCCTGACCTACAAATTTTGGGGTAAAAAAGACCTTATGGCATGCCTTGAAAGAGACAAATTGTGAGTTAATTCAAAAGAAGCGGAGTGTGTTCTGAAGATATTTGCCTGTAAAGGTTGTCCTACCACCAGCTTCCCCTCTTACACCATTGTGGTTGCAGCCCCAGTATCTGCTTGACTTTAGTTGTCACAGTGTATATGAGGGCTGTGTCCTCTAAATAAGACTTAAAAAAAGTTTTAGGAATTGAAAATATAACTCAGTGCATGAGTTCCATCATTAGGCAGTCCTTGCGAATCGAAGTAAATGTGTGTTGACAGGATCTTATTGCAGGTAGGCAGTGTTATGAGTAAAATAAATAATAACATGAATTACAGTAGCAAGTTCAGTGTTAAGAAGAAACTGTTTACATTGCTTTAATGACATGAATGGCTGTAGCATTTCATAGTGCCACTGCTTTATGATGACTCAGTAGTACCTGAAGAGCTAATATCACATTTATATTTTGAAATATGTGAATAAATGCTGATTAATATATCGTGAAGAGGCAGCAGGAATCCTTTGTTTCCTTTGGGTAAATCTTTACATCAGTATCGCCTTGGGATTCATTTGCACAGCTAGTTCTCTGGTGTCTTCTCCACGTTAAATCAGATGATCAACAGCATTAATAGAGGAAGTAAACTAGAGAAATACCTGGGTGTTCCCAGAATGTTGGCAGCATTGCACCCCATACTTCCCTCACTCATCTGTTTGCATTATATTATGGGATTGGGTGATGGAAGCCATGAAATGTTCCTCTGTATAATTGAAAGCACTTCTTGCAATAAAGGTTGCTCAGCACAACTAGGAAAATACATGTGAGCTACTCAGTCTACTCTTTTTACATAATTTTTAGATAGATTAATAACATTAATAGAGATCCAAGTCACCTAAGTGCTCAAAGAATCATTGGGTCATGATTTTCTTTAAAGCAACTCCACATATCAGACAGTAAGTCATGGCTTAACGGTTATTTTCGTAAATAAGGTAACCACAACAGCTTGCTTCAGCGAACCTTAAATGTATTCTTCCTTTAAAGGTTTGGATTAACTTTACCAGTGTCCTGGTTTCAGTTAGGACGGTTATTTTTCCTCCTAGTAGCTGGT
>NW_023310925.1:0-12485 GCF_011077185.1 Oxyura jamaicensis | reverse complement strand
GATGTCGTTGTGGGAGTCTATTACAGACCGCCTGGCCAGGACGATAGCGCCGATAAATTATTCTTTACAGAACTAAGAGAGGCCTCGAGATTAACTCCCCTTGTCCTTATGGGGGACTTCAACTTGCCAGACGTTAACTGGGAGTGCCACACGGCTGACACGAGCAAGTCCAGGAGGTTCATGAAGCACCTAGATGATAACTTCTTGGTGCAGGTGCTAACGGAGCCAACTAGGAAAGGTGCCCTCCTAGACCTGTTGCTAGAAAACAGAGAGGGTCTGGTGGGAGATGTGGTGATTGGTGGCCGCCTTGGTCATAGCGACCATGAAGTGGTTGAGTTCAAAATTTACGGTGACAGAAGGAAAAGTGCCACCAAAACCTCATCCCTAGATATGGGGAAAGCGGACTTCAGGCTGCTCAGGGAACTAGTCAGCAAGATCCCCTGGGAAACTGCTCTTGAAGGCCTCGATGTCCACCAGAGCTGGTCATTCTTTAAGCGATGCCTCCTAGAAGCACAAGATCAGGCAATTCCTAAATATTGCAAGTCAGGCAGGCGGGGCAGGAGGCCAGCGTGGCTGACCAGGAACATTCTAATGGAGATTAGGTGGAAACAGAGAGTGTTTCGCTACTGGAAGGAGGGCCAGGTGTCATGGAAAGAATACAGGGATGCTGTTCGTCTTTGTAGGGAGAAAGTTTGTGTGGCCAAAGCACGCCTAGAGTTGAAGCTGGCTGTGTCTGTGAGAGAAAACAAAAAGGGTTTTTTTAGATATGTGAATGGAAAAAGGAGAACTAAAGAATACATAGGGCCGCTCCTTGATAGGGAAGGTCTCCTCACAGACAATGACATAGGCAAAGCAGAGACGCTTAACGCCTTCTTTGCCTCTGTCTTCATTGCCGATGATGGGCTTCGGGACCCAGGGTGCCCTGAGCTGGAGGACCGAGACGGTGGGGATGACAAACTCCCAACCGACCCTGAACGTGTGCGGGATTTGCTACTCCACCTCAATCCCTACAAGTCCATGGGATTCATCCCCAGGTGCTGAAAGAGCTGGCGGACGTCATCGCGGAACCTCTCTCAATTATTTTTCAACGATCCTGGGAATTTGGAGAGGTCCCGGTAGACTGGAAGCTGGCAAATGTTGTGCCGATTTTCAAGAAGGGTCAGAAAGAAGACCCTTGCAATTACAGGCCTGTCAGTTTCACGTCAGTGCCTGGTAAAATCATGGAGAAGATGGTTCTGGAACTTATTGAGGCGCACCTGGGGGACAAAGCAGTCATTGGTCCCAGCCAGCATGGGTTTGTGAAGGGTAGGTCCTGCCTAACTAACTTGATTTCCTTTTATGATAAGATCACCCGTATGGTGGACCAAGGGAAACCAGCTGATGTGATTTTTTTGGACTGCAGCAAGGCTTTTGACACGGTCTCCCATAGGATCCTACTGGACAAAATGTCCACCATACAGCTAAATAAAAACATCATCCAATGGGTGAGCAATTGGCTAACGGGCAGGGCCCAAAGGGTTATGGTAAATGGGGCTGCGTCAGGCTGGCGGGCGGTCACTAGTGGGGTCCCTCAAGGCTCCATTTTAGGGCCGGTACTTTTCAATATTTTTATAAACGATCTGGATGTAGGAATAGAAGGTATTTTGAGCAAGTTTGCTGATGACACCAAACTTGGAGGAGTCGTGGACTCGAATGAGGGTGGAAAGGCCTTGCAGAGGGATCTGGATAGGTTGGAGAGCTAGGCGATCACCAACCGCATGAAGTTCAATAAGAGCAAGTGCCGGGTCCTGCACCTGGGACGGGGAAACCCTGGCTGCACGTACAGACTGGGCGATGAGACGCTGGAGAGCAGCCTAGAAGAGAGGGATCTGGGGGTCGTGGTAGACAGCAAGTTGAATATGAGCCAGCAGTGTGCCCTGGCAGACAGGAGGGCCAACCGTGTCCTGGGGTGCAGCAAGCACGGCATCGCTAGTAGGTCAAGGGAGGTGATTGTCCCGCTCTACTCTGCGCTGGTGCGGCCTCACCTCGAGTACTGTGTGCAGTTCTGGGCACCACAGTATAAAAAGGACATGAAACTGTTGGAGAGTGTCCAGAGGAGGGCTACGAAGATGGTGAAAGGCCTGGAGGGGAAGACGTACGAAGAACGGCTGAGGTCACTGGGCCTGTTCAGCCTGGAGAAGAGGAGGCTGAGAGGAGACCTCATCACAGTCTACAACTTCCTCGTAAGGGGGTGTCGAGAGACAGGAGACCTTTTCTCCATTAACACCAGTGACAGGACCCGCGGGAACGGGGTTAAGCTGAGGCAGGGGAAATTTAGGCTTGACATCAGGAGGGAGTTCTTCACAGAGAGGGTGGTTGCACACTGGAACAGGCTCCCCAGGGAAGTTGTCACTGCACCGAGCCTGTCTGAATTTAAGAAGAGATTGGACTGTTCACTTAGTCACATGGTCTGAACTTTTGGGTAGACCTGTGCGGTGTCAAGAGTTGGACTTGCTGATCCTTAAGGGTCCCTTCCAACTCAGGATATTCTATGATTCTATGAAATAAACAGGTATTGTGTCAAATAAATAGGTATTGTGAGTCAAATATTTTATAGTTTCTGGCATAAAAATGAAAGAACCTTCAGCACTTTCTTTGGCAGTATAGTTTTAACTTATTTGTAATATCTTGTCAAACATTGAGATCCCCAAATTTCCTTTCTACAAAATATGCAATAAAACACAGATCTAAATGCAAAGAAAGGACAATTCAGACAACGTCACAAAAACTTTAAAACAAGATCATATTCAGCTCACATCTCAGGATAATGGAACTGTATCTCTGACTTCTAATTCAGTGTGTTTTCTTCCCTGCTTCATTGCCTACGTGTTTTTATGATACTCTTGGACTGTTTTTCTTTCATGTGTTTTACTAAAGAAAAATAAAATATAGCATGTTGTCAAGAGGTTTCCATTCATATTATATAAAGTTATATATAAACTTGTTGGCATCTGCATTTGATCTTACCAGCTGGATTTGTTTAATAATCTCTGCAGAGAAGTAAGAACTTCTGTTGTGCAATTCATCTTGTTCTATGATAAAAATCTAAAATAGAAATCCCTGGCCTAGGAATGCCTGTTTTTTTGTTGTTGTTTGTTTGTTTGTTTGTTGTTTTTTTGTGTGTGTGTGTGTGTTTGTTTGTTTTATTTCTATATAAGTCTGATTTCAGAGATATAAAGGAGTTTTTTGTTCAGAAATATTGGAGAGTCAGGAGAACACAGTTTTATCAGCCAGTAGTGAAAAACAACAACAACAAAAAAGTTGTTCAAAAAGGTTTTTCAAAAGAATCAATGTCATTATAAAAATCAGTGTAATTATGTTGAAAACATTTTATATCAAATCTCTGGACATACTAGATATTTCTAAATGTGTTTATAAGAAGAAAAACTGCAATTTCATAATTCAAAAGTATGAACTGAAAAAAAAAAATAGCTTTAGGCAAAGACTATGTATAATTATAAAAACTCAGTTTACTTGCTTCAGCTGAAGAACAGAATAGTAAAACAGAAGTGCAATGTTGCCTCTCTCCACGCTACCCCAGCCCGAGAGACAACATCGATTGGCTGCCAAGACGTCTGCTCCCCGAGCAGGGACACCAGAGACAGACACTATGTGTCTAGCTCAAGTGCCAATTTATTGCTGCGCAACATAGCCTCTTATACCCGTACACGCGACCGCCCCGGACACTTGTGACCCCTTACTCCACCCACTATCCCTCCTAACTTTTGCCCACATCTCCCCCCTCCTTATGCCATGTCATGCCCCCTTTTGTCGTACCCCCCTTTTCCCGTTGCGAAACAGATTATCATAGTACAGCTCTAGCTATAAGCGATCATTCTCTTCTTCCTGCGGTAAGCGCTGCCATCCATTACTAAGAAGCAGGTTAATATTCACCGTTTGCAGGACTAGCTTTTCAAGCAGCTGTTTCAGTAGTCGAAAAGCAGAGGCAGAAAAAGTGCACCGGCACCCAGCAAAATCAACACCCATAGTGCAGTTGACAAGAGGGAGATTAGCCACTAGCCCGGTGTCCTTAGCCAATCCAACCAGTCCTTCCCCCACCAGTTTCAGTTAAGGCGGTCTCCATACATGCTCTCCAACAATTTTACAACCGCGTTCTTGGCTCGTTCGATGGCCGTTGTTGCGTTCTTCTTCCAGTCGATACAACAGAACCCTTTGACACCAGCATCTTCCAACTCAGAGTAGCCAATTCCTGTTCGAGCAAGCAAATAATCTACAGCCAACCTAGTTGAGGATAGACCTTCCTCAAGAGCTCCCATGCCATCAATGAGATTCGCCAAAGCATCCGCCGTGTGGTTAGCATTTTTCAATGCCCAGCAAGCTAGCCGCTCAATTGTGTTAGTATTTCAGACGATTTGTGGCCATATAAAGAGTGTCTCAACAATCATCTGCACTCAGATATTCAAATACCATCCATCATCACAGTCCGGGCCTAGAGTAGGGTCTTTCAGCGAGCGCTTGTGATGGCTCCCTGTCCCTGCCATAGCCTTCTTGATGTCGTCAGATGCAAGCGGACTGAACACTAATGTCCCAAGCACACAGGGTCTGCCATATGCATTGGGAGGAATAATCAAGTAAGCCCGACTGCCTCCACAAAGCAGAAAACAACGAGAAGAGAGCTCGCAGGAGCAAAGCATGTGGGCATAGCTCCAGGGTATCCAATCCTCCCCCCTCCTTAAGCACCCAAAGACGCTCCTTGAGGGTCTGGTACACCCACTCCACAATCACCTGACCTTGGCTGTTGCCAGAGATACCCCTAATGAGTCTAATACCCCATGCCACATACCACCGGACAAAGGCATGACTAACATAGGCAGGACCATTGTCAGTCTTTAGGGTGACCGCCCAGGACTGCAATGGCCATGAAAAGTGCAGCAATACACTGTTTTGCTTTCTGGCCTGTGCTGGCAGTAGCCCACATGAGACCACTGCACGTGTCAACAGCTACATGCAAGTATTTCCGCTGCCCAAAGGGTGCAAACTCTGTGACATCCATCTGCCACAACTCATTCGGGCGGAGACCCCGAGGATTAAAGCCAGCAGGCATGGGCGCCGCAGTATTACAAGCACGGCAAGCTGCCACTATATTCCTCGCTTCTGATAGTGGCAGATTAAATTGCCGGTGCAAAGCGAGGGCGGACTGATGGAACTGGTGGTGGGACTGGGCTGCCGCCGCTTGAAGGTCGAGCACGTAGCAGGCAGCATCTACCACCCAGTTTCCCTCTGTGATAAACCCAGGGATCTCTGTGTGACTATGTACGTGCTGGATAAACACAGGCCAGGGACTTTTCAAGAGGGCATTGTATAACAATGTAGCAGTTACGGTACAGGGTGTTGTACAGAAGCGACACAGCTGCGCCGCTCGAAAGCAATACTGGCTATCTGTGATAATATTCAAGGGCTAGTTTGAGAAGCGTGCCAAGGCAAGCAACACAGCTCTCAGCTCCAGTTGTTGAAGTGACACCCCCGGTTCTTGCCTGACCTCCTGATTTCATCTGATCCCATCCCACCACACCACCTCGAATTTGTGTGTCGACCCCACTGCATTGGTGAACACTGTGTGGGCCCTCAGCGCCTGCTGGGCAAGTAGGACCACCGGCAGTATGGTGATAAATTTTGCAATCATTGACCAAGGCGAAGTTTGTATCACTTCCACCTGACCAGGATACCCAGCCAGCGCGGTTTGGATTGACATACTATTATGCTGCAGCAGGTCCAACGAGGTTGCAGCTAATTCACATGAAATTGATACGGGCTCTGCACTGGAGCATCCAACTATCCTTGTGTGGGCCCACTGTATCGTGAGGGCCAATAGGTCCTCCCACTGCGGTAACACGACTTTTGGGGCCGCACAATACCAACGAGCATCAGGTGTCGACTGTCCCCTTGATGTAAGATTATGACCGCCCCCTCATGCTGTAATAAGATGTGTGCCCGAACCCCCTTCCCCAGTTCTCGCCTTGAGAGCCCGCCCGCCTGCACGCGTGAAAAGAAAGACTACAACAACTTTTGATGAGTAGGCTGCAATTGTCGTGGCGCCGTCAAATCCGTGTCGCCCTGCAGCAGGTCCGTGAAGGTCTTCATTTCATTTGGTATTAGCAACGCAAACTGTTGTAACCATTGCATTGAGCCTACGAGCAAGCATCCAGCCTCCACAGTCAGCCCATTATCCACCCGGGAGAACATAATGGGGTGTCTGCTCCTACTGTCATACTCTCTCCCACCCACACCCTGTACAGATGTCAAGAAAGGACGAAGCGGCCAACTCCCGGGCCATCGAGCTCTGGGAATCGCCGTGACGTCTGCCCGTGTCCACCAGCGCTGGTAATTTCACAAAAGATGGTATAGGATTGGTAAGACCAGTGATCACCAAAGTGATGTTCATCTGGGGGCGAGAGCCGACTCCCATGGTCCATGCTATCAAGGGCACATCCCCTGCCTGCTGTGTTGGTACTGTATTACTGACGACTAAAAGTCACCCTTCCTCCAGCTGTTGAGGAGGTATTTCAAATCCCTTCTCTAACGCCCCACTCCCCACAACCCATTTCCCTCGTGTTTCAGGCCCGTCATATTGACAAATAAACACCTCAGGGCCTGTTGCCGTACTGCTCCCCTCTACTCTACGCCCTGATCGAGTTCGGGCCACGGCGTCCCGGACCACACTCGCGGACTTGTTTGGGAGCTCCAAGTTGCCTGCTGGGCAGCTGCTCCCCCCCCCCCCCCCCGCCCGAGCCCCCCCCGCCGGGCCCTCCCGCTCCGCCGCCGCCAGGGTCTCCGGAGCCCGGGCCGCCGTCCAGCTCCGCCTCCTCCCCCTCCTCCCCGGAGCCGAAGTCCTTGGGGAACGCGTCCGCCGTACCGAAGCTACCCCCGACCAGCGCCGGCTCCTCCGCCGTGCCCGCCGCGGCCGCGCCGCCGAACTGCAGCGCCATGGCCACCCCCGCCCTGCGCCCCGCCGGGCCTCCGCCTGCCCCGCCAACCCAGGGCGGCTCCTCCTGATCTTCCCGAGGACGCTCCTGCCCGTGTGCCCGTCCCCGGGTCCCCTCTCCCTCTGTGGATGGTGCCGTCGATCCCGCATACGGCGAGGGCAACAAGGACGAACCCGTCCCTGACATGGGCACAGGGAGGTCAGAGGAGGGCAGTGGGGGCAGCGAAAACATGGGGGTGGGAGCAGGACCCCCACCCGCCGATACCTCACGCATCGAGAATCTGATTATTGTGTTCCCCTCCCTCGACCACCACCCCCCCGAGCCATCCTCTGCGGCTTGACCCAAACGTGGAGAAGCTCTAAAGACGGGCGCACACGAAGGTGCTCCGCATTCCCCCGTCGAGGGCCCACTCTCCCCTGAATCCTTCTCCGCTTTTTCCTCCCTGCCCTCGGTGCCCTCTGTTTGCGACCCCTCCTCCTCCCCCTCGGGCGCCTCCTTTTCTGATGGAGTAATCTGCACCTCCGTCCGTGTCCCCTGCTCAGACCCCTGAGGCATTCCCGCCGCCGACTGCCACACGGAGCGTCGCTCTTTTGCCTGCTTAAACGTCTCGAGCATCTTCCCAAAGATGGGAATCAACCCCCGAGTTTCCTTCTTCCCATTACAAGCGGTCGCCCAAAGGTCTTCCCCCTCCTTAGGCAACTTGGTGTGCCCCGGCTCCCCGGGGCTCACCCTTTTGTTGCCGGCCTCACTGCAACCCAGAACTCCTGGGCTCAAGTGATCCGGCGAGCTCAGCCTCCGCTGTTCCAGAAAACGGGACGGCGAATCAGCTAATCCCCGCCGTTGCATCCGTTGGAGCAACGGACGGATCCCTTTCCTTTTCAGTGCGATTCCGCACTGATTCCCTAACCCTTTCAGCATACTCACCACCTGATCCATGAATGCCATGGCTATTGGCTTTCCGCTCCCTAACCCACTGGGCGGCCGCCCACAAATCACGTCGGGGTCACCAAATGTTGCCTCTCTCCACGCTACCCCAGCCCGAGAGACAACATCAATTGGCTGCCAAGATGTCTGCTCCCCAAGTAGGGACACCACAGACAGACACTGCGTGTCTAGCTCAAGTGCCAATTTATTGCTGCGCAACATAGCCTCTTATACCCCTACACGCGACCGCCCCAGATACTTGTGACCCCTTACTCCACCCACTATCTCTCCTAACTTTTCCCCACAACCAAGTGCAGTACTTAACAGCATTTTGAACTGGGATTTTTCAAGGAGTCATCTTCCTGTGGTCTTTAATATGATTTCCATTGCAGTCATAGGGTGTTTTAAGTTCGGGTGTCCTACCTATTCTATGGAATACAGTAACAATACAGTAACACACAATACAGTAACACACAATACAGTAACACACTAAGTTTTATTGGAATATATGCTAAGTAAAATAGTAATACAATACCTGCTTATTCTTTTTTATATTTCATGGCCATCATTCACATAAGTGATTTCTGTTTTCATAGAGTACCTATATCATAAATTAAATGCTGGAAGAAAATGTCTGGCATTAAAAAACATATCTGCATCCTTGTTTTATCTGCATCTTCGTGCATACTCTGAATGAGTAACTATGCCAGTTAATTTACTTATTTTATTCATATAGATATAGCCATTTGTCATAACAATATAGTTCATGTATAACAGTAGTATCTCTCTTAGGCATAACATAATCCATCCATTCAGAAAATTCACCACTGTTCTAAGAAAGGAAGCTAAAGTGATTTTAAAGGTATCCACTATGGCTGTGGCTAGAATAGTGTCTCTCCTATTCCATAAAATGGATCATGCCCTCTTCTCTTCCTTTTTTATTTTTTCCTTCCTTCTATTGGTATTCCCACTAGTATCTGGGGCTGCTAGTTACCATCCCTGGAGGTATTAAAAAATATGTGTAGATGTGGTGCTTAGGGACATGATTTAGTGGGAGACTTGTCAGTATTAGGTTAACGGTTAGACTCAATGATCATAAAGGTCTTTTCCAACCTTATTGCTTCTATGATTCTTTTAGGATCTGAATCTGCATTATTCCTACAGCAGTTATACAGTTATACAGTAACATAGAAGAGTGCTACTATGTCAGTGGTACTGGTGTCAATTTTATTGTTGGAGAATTACACACCAGTGGTATCTGCAGCTAAATAATTTAGAGGCAGAGTTGTCTGAAAGGTACAGAAGCTTTCCCTCCATAGGATATTAGAGGAGTCTCCTGAGTGTTTTTTTGCTTCAGCAGTTTCTGAATATACAATCTTCAGTTCCTGTATTTGTAAAATTCTCATTTTTGGGGGGAAGTATGTGTATAAATGATATGTAATAATAAAAGCACAAGTTATTTTATGTGCAGAACTTCTGAATTAAAATATTAATCTGATATCAGTTCCTTGTTATACTTGTCTGAAGCCATGCTCTTTATTTGCTCTGCCTTTGGCAGCACATCAGTCAGTACAAAATTCTACTGTGTAGAATTTCATGTGTCTGTATAGTATAGGAAAGCAAGCTGTTTAATATTCATTATTTCAATGGCAAAATTCAGAAATTCAAGTCAATACAATATAGTTGCATCTATCGTAATATTTTTATAATTTGAAATAATAACACTTTCAAAGAATGTTATTTTGTCCAGCCAGTAAAATTTGGTAAGACCCTGTTATCAAAGACAGTTTGTCACTTTCAATTAGCCTTAGTTATATTCTCTGTATGCACTTACTTGACTTAAAATTACACTTACCGAAACTCTGAATCTTACCCATGACTAAGTGAATTTGACTGATGAAAAAAAATGCAAAAATAAAATCAATGCAAAATGATTATTTAAGAATTATTCTGCAATGCTTAATATAATTTATTATTTATTAAATGAACCAAAGTTAGTCTATCCACATTAATTTTAATACAGCTGTATTTTATCTTCAAACTAGTTTTAATCATTCATCAAATTATCATTTAAAACAAACAACAACAACAAAAACAAAGACCACCACCACCAACAACAACAATCATACTTTCAATTTCAATTGACCTCACAGGAAGTTTATTTTTATTTGTGAGAAGCAGATTTGGTACCAGGCCCATGACCTGAATCTCATTGTAGAGATGGAAGGACAGTATTGCAGCTGCTCACTTTTTTTTTTTTTTTTTTTCCCTCCACAAGGGACACTAAGACTGTGCATAACAATATCCATTCAACTTTATCTTCAGGCTTAAACTCATTCCACTTTTTATGTTATTAAGGGCTAGCACATTTGACATTTGCCACCTGGTAAAAGACAGTGTTGGGGGATAAGGTAATTATTGTAATGTAATAGGAGAACTGTTTTGGTATGTTATGTTTGAGAAGTCTAAGAAATTCAAAAAGGTTCAGTGCAGATCATCATCTGGAATAAGCCATCACAACCACTTGGTTCCAAGAAAAGTGTGGCAATCTATGTTTTGTGTTCCCTGGAGTTTCTTTGCTAGTGCTGCTCAGCTAATAGTGCACTGTGGTACAAAATGCAATGCCATAAACTTGTTGAGCTGGTAAGAAAGGAAAATGAATCACCTCTCATTTCCAGTATTGTATCTGCTTTTTGGTTTTCTTCTTGCACCTCTCTACTTATTGCTACTTTTAAGCCAAAGGAATGAGTAGCCCTCATGAAAACTTCTGCAAGAAGAAAAGACAATACAGCTCCAACCCATCATATATAACTACTCTGGACAGCAGTATTAAGATCCTTATGACAATCTTTACCCTTTGTCCCACCTTCCAGTTAGTAACTTCCACTGTAATTTCTACAGTTGAGACTAAGTTCTTTCTCATTCAACTTAAACCTATCTTGTGTAGGTTTGCCATGAACAGCTATCTCATGAAATTTTGCAATTTGGTAATTTTTGTAATTGAATCTAATTGTTATTGCATTCATTAATGGATAGGATCAAAGAAGGTAAAAATAAATAAATAAATAAAAGGAATCCATGAAATTTATAATAATGAAATGAATAAAAATAAACTACAGAAAAATGTTTCAAGAACAATGTATAAGAAATATAATTTTGGTGTTATATTTTAGAAATGGGAGGCCAACTTATTCAGGGAAGTAGAATTTAAGTTGAAATTGTAATGTTGAATTTCTAGTCATAATCATCTTTTTCATTCAATTTTTGGTAGAAATGCAGAATCAAATATGCTAGAAAATATTTAACCAAAGTATTTAAAAAGTTTTATATGACAATTCTGTATTCATAATGAAGACTGTTTCCCTATTGTGTTATCAAATGGGTAATTAAAGTATGCATGCACTGTGAATACTTTATGAATACTTGATTCATGTATTGTGGTTTCTTGCTTTATGTATTTGTCTGCTATAAGACCTTTGTAGACCATAAACCAACAAATTAACATTTTTTTTATTTTTTCCCTTTTTATTTATTGTATTTATTTATATTACATATGTAATGGGAAGCAAGAAGTATGGTAAATATAAGGAATTTAATATGGTCAGTGCCGAAGATTTGTTTATTATTCATACTTAGAGTAAAAATCTTTAATAACTGAAAATGAATGGTGAAAGAGCATAATGTTTTTGTTGGGAATGGGAGGAAGGAGGAAGGAATGCATGTCAGAAGATGCAGTAGCCTGGTCTGAAGCTAAACTGATTCCTTGCAGCAGGAATTTTGTCTACTTCTCTGATATTAAAAGGAAAGAGAGGGGAGGAAAGAAAAGCAGCTGGGCCATACTCTGATGAAAGAGGCTCCCTTGAGACTTGAACTAGAAATAGAAATACTAAGAATAACTCAAGGAAAGGTTGTTGAGCTTGTTCTCAAGTGGCATATGTATTCAAAAATTGAGGTCTCCTGTGACATCTTTCCTGGTTTCTGTTTTTCAGGAAGAATGGCTTGCCCCCTTTCAGGTGAGTGAATCATTGTGTAGATTTATATGCATCTAGTATCTGGTTGCTGGGCTTTATGCTTGTAAGCTCTCTGTTTCCTGTATCCCCCACAATTAATAATAATAATAAATTCAGACAGCAAGATTCAACATGACAAAAGACTGTTAGAAATATGAATGTGGAAAATACACCAGTAAATTTCCAAGTCATTAAAGTGTATCTAGGAGAAGTATACATTCATTTCTGTTAATCATGAGGTTTCCAAGACCATCTGGAATAAAATATTCCTTCTGCATGGGCATGCAAAGCTGAAAAGGCCGTGAATGCACTGTTAGCTATGTGGGGGAGAGAGCAATCCAGCAAATAGTCAACATCTTTTCTCTGTTATTGCATAGAAATATTATTTAGAGTAAGAATAGGTCTGCCTATTCTGAAAGAAAATAAAGAAAAGAAAGAAAGAAAAGAAAGAAAGGAGAGAAAGGAGAGAAGGGAAAGAAAAAGAAAAAGAAAGAAAGAAAAAGAAAGAAAGAAAGAAAGAAAGAAAGAAAGAAAGAAAGAAAGAAAGAAAGAAAGAAAGAAAAGAAAA